>NW_026898270.1:0-47446 GCF_033153095.1 Gastrolobium bilobum
TAGCCATTTCTTCACCAAATCCATTGATTCTTGGCTTGAAATTTGATGGAAATGGCCTTCTAAATCCATTGGTGGTACTCCCAAGCCTTGAAAGCCACTAGATTTTGAGAAAAACCCTCCCCAAAGCTGCGGCCCTTTCCTTTAGATTTGTGAAAATGGTGTTGATTGATGCTCCAATGGTGGAGTATGTTTAGGAGGAGCCTTGTGCCAAGCTTTTGGGTGAGTTTCCTTGTGTTCCAATGGTTTAATTTTGTGGTTGAATTTATGAACCCTAAAGAGGGCTTGTTGGATTGATGTGTTTAGAGAGCTCAATTGGAAAATGTTTGTACATGAATGTGTCTTAGAATGATGTGTAGTAGCCATAAATGCAATAAAAATTATTGATGAAAAATGTGAATTTTTAACTTAGAAAATTTTGAGGTTGTCATGACTTTGAGTTTTGAAAATGTGTTAGGATTGGATTGATGAGTTGTTGTATGATTGTATGTTGATATAATAGGATTGTATGAGGTGTGGAATGATTAAAGTTGTATGGAAATTCCTTGGAATGCCATAGGGTAAAATTCGATTCTTTGAGGAAAGATTGAGGAATTGATGTTGAAAAATGATTTGGATGATGATTTGTGTAGTTATATGGTGCTTAGATGGGTTGTGTTGTGCTTGGAGAGTGTTTGAATCAATGGAAAAAATGAATTGTGTTAGAGACCTAAATGAGCCCAGAATGAAATATTTCGCAAAACGATGCGTAAATGTCGGAAAATGGAAAAACAACGATTGGACTAGCCTCTAAACAACCTAAGGGAGTGTTATAAAATGAGAAAGAAAATTTAGGAAAATAAATCTCAAATTTACACCTACATGGCCGAACCTCCAAGGGGAAAAGGGGTGATTTGGCGATTTTCGCGTTTTGATGTAATTCGACGCGAAAATGACGAACCGGCACTTGAACTGGCCTATTGACAACCTAATGAGACGTAACAAAATGAGAAAGAAAATTTAGAAAAATAAATCTCACATTTACACTACAATGGCCGAACCATCAAGGGAGGATGGGGAGGATTTTTGTGTTTTTGCGTTTTGATACTATTTGACGAGTACTGATGGATGTACGTTATTGTATAGGTTGCCGTACGTCGACCTGAATCCCGAATCTTGAATCAGTGAATTGCCCTTGGTCCGGGACCAAGTGGATTGAGGTAAGAAATTGGTTCATTGCATGTGTAATTATAAATTAACATGTATGGGTTGAACTGAGAGTGATTGGGAATGTCCTCTGTGTAGGCATTCCGCTGTGTACCGAGTTGAGGGATAAGCTGCTGCGGAGCTTGTGGAAACACGAATTAAGGTAACCTCTTGGCACTGGGGCTTGTTCCCCTTTTCTGTTCCACCTTGCCAGTTGATGGTAACGGTAGGAAGTGTGTATGAATAGTATAGAACACATGAGCATGCATGCATTATTGCTATGGGTACTGCGGTACCGAGTCTCTGGCCAGTAGACAGTTTTATTAGCCTTCGGGCATTTTCGGACTTCCGCTGGATAGGTCTCCAGGAGGGAGTTCCAGTTGACCGCGTGTCATGGTGTGTGATCCGGGTAGGAGCACACTAGGAATGTCTTTGGCGTTTTGGTTGGTTTGGGCATCATGGTTGTGGTTTCTGTGAACACACCTTGGATGATACCCATAGGCTTATATATGCCGAGGGCGTACGTGGAATTGGGGTTACCATCCCGTATCGTCGTATTTTGTTTTCTTTATATTCCCCCTTCTCTAAATCCCTTGCTATATCCCGTTTTCAAGTGGTTGTTGTATTCTATTGATATGCATTGAAGTGAACCATTGGGTGGAGTTTTCTCCAGAACCTCTTGGTTACTGAGATATATTCGTATATCTCACCCCGTCTCGGGGCATTTATTTCAGGAGGTAGCAGTGGAGCAGGAGCCTCGGGCAAGAGGCCCGCAGAGTGAGCGATGGAGCGTTTCTTATTTTGCATTTTGTTTGCCGTGTGGCCTAGGCTAGACTTAGGGCATGAACATGTCATTTGTACTTATTAGTAGCTTCATTAGCATCTTGTTCATGCCATTTTGCCTAAGTCTAGTAGTGATGTATTTGGTTATGTTGTCTTTTAAATTAAGTTGAAATTTTAGAAGAATGTAATTTGAAGTTTTAGTTTCAAGTTGTAATTTGTAAAGCCATATTGTAATAGTATTGATGCATGTCTAATTATGATGGAAGGGCCTTAGGCCTATTTTAGGTTATGATAATATGTATGATGGAAATATGCATGAAAAGGGTGTTAGTGATTGCAACTACTTAAGAATGATTAATATGGACTCTATGTTTAATAACTATAAACTGGATTGAGTTGTAAGTGCCCCAAGGCGTTGTTGGTCCTTGTGTGTGCCACCCATTGGATTATTACTGTATTATCATGTGTTTATTAGGTACATTTGAGGTTTAAATGATCTTTTACAAATTTGGGATTATTGGAAAAACAAAGGAAACTCTGGCGAATTTTTTGTAGAATTGGCAGATTTTAGGCAAACTTCGGGAGAGCATATCTCTCTCCATAAAGGTCCCCTAGGGACGTGCCATACGCCATTTTGAAGGTTGAGATGTCCTCTACCTTGTGTGAAAATTTAAGGAAAATCTGGGTTGATCTTCGGCCTGAAATAAATAGAGAAACGCGGACTGCTCATGTGCCCCTGCACCTGAGGCAGATTCTGGACCGGATTTGGGAAATTAATTCCTGCTTCGTTTCTCAGTCAAATTGAGTGTCTGATATATCAAAATGAAGTTTGAGATGTCTAGTTTGTAGGATAAAAATTTGAGAGTACTTGGTTGAGGGGATTGAATGCAGTAATTCGAGCAATGTGAGTGGTTTGGAGCTGTTTTTGGGGTTGTTTGGGCTAATTGCTTATCCAACTTCAAACGGCGATAACCGGAGCAAATGAGCTTCGAATTGAGCGTATGTTAGCTTGTTAAAAAGGGAATTAAGTAACACAAAGATATAATCTGAGAAGAAGGGTTGGTTGCAATCGGTTTGGTCGCAGAAAAACTTAGAGTGAAACATGTTAGAATTGGTAAAAAACGTAAAGTTGGAAATTGGCTAAGTGAGTTTATGGGAATAAGTCTTCCGCAAGAGTTTACGGTTACGGTCACAACTTTTAATTATTACGCCTTTTTATGTTTTAAATGCTCGCGTAATAATCGAAAAAAATTTATTCGCGTTTTTATAAATGAACTGCTGTGATTGTAACTGCGCTTAATATCATAATTAATGTTAACAATACCGGTACGTAACGGGCTGTTACATTTTATGGTATCAGAGCAGTTTTGTGAGGGAACTCTGATAATGTGTTACTGTATCTTGTGTTGCATAGCTATCTGTGAACTATTTATGATTAATGTATATGTGATTCCTCAGTGTGGGTCTGATCAGCTCATTCCTTTGTGTTACATGTACATATATCATGAGCAGGGCACGGGGTCGCCGTGGAGCTAGAGGTGCAGGTCATTTAGTAGCACCAGATCCTATTACTGCAGTTTTGAATGCTCTGCAGGAAGAGACTGCTGCCAATAGAACTATGACCGAGACCCTGATGAAAAATAATCAGGATATGATGCATGCCTTCATGAATGAGATGAGGGAGGACAGGGCTCGGCACAGGAGGGATGATTCTCCTCCACATACGGCTACGGATACTGCTACCCGTACGCCATCTGTTACTCCTCAGCATGAGGGGAGTGGGGCTAGTCATCATTCGACAGAGGCTAGTCATCACACTACTGATCCCACCTATGTTCCAGATCCTTCTGTGGATCCTTCTGTGGTTGCTCAGTCTGCTGGGATTGCTGGGCAAGTGTTTGCAGGTACTAATGAGCAGAGGCTCATCTCTTTTAGAAAGCACAAGCCGCCATCATTTCAGGGGTCAAGGGACCCGAAGGTAGTGACTACTTGGTTGAGGGGTATGGATAAAATCTTTCAGGTTATGGAGTGTCAGGATCCCCAGAGGCTGTTGTATTCTGTTTATATGCTCGAGGGAGATGCCCACGAGTGGTGGTACACTGCATCTCAGCCTTTCATTATTCAAGGGGAAGAGATTACATGGGCTTTATTTGAGAGGTTGTTTCATGAGGAATATTTTCCCCGAGATGTTCGCGAGGCTAAACAGGGTGAATTTGAAAAGTTCGTACAGGGTACCATGACTATTGATGCCTATGTGGCAAGGTTTAATGATTTGGTGAAATTTGCCAATTATGGGGGTGTGATGCCTACCCCTGAGTTTCTTTCTGCTAAATTTCAGAGGGGTTTGAATGAGAAAATTGCAAAGAGAATGTCTAATACTGCTGTGAGGAACTTTGCAGATCTGGTGACTCAGTGTAAACAGGTTGAAAGTGTTTATAATAGATATCCAAAATCTGGTTCTTCGAGGACATCTGCTCCTCCCGGCAATAATAACAGAGGTGGCTACCATCAAAACAATAATAGAGGAAGGGGGTTGCAAGTAAGACAGCCCCCAGGTCAGTTTAAAAGGGGTGGTGGTCAGAGAAGTGGGAATAATGACAAAAATTCAGCTCCTCGTTGTGATAAGTGTAAGAGGTTTCATCAAGGGCCTTGTACTGTTAATCAGGTGACTTGTTTCAGATGTGGAAAGGTTGGGCATTATGCCAACAATTGTCAGAGCAATACTGGGCAGGCTGCGAATCTGCAGACCTTGCCATCTGCACCTACAGTTGGGCGTGTTTATACTACTAATGCACAGCAGACGGCGAAGGCGCCGAATTTGGTAAAAGGTACAATTTTCATTTCTAATATTGATTTATCTGTTTTATTTGATTCTGGAGCTACGCACTCGTTCGTGGCTGAATATGTGGCTAAGGGGTTGGGATTAAAAGTATCACGGATGATTCCCCCTATGCGTATTACGACGGCTACAGGAGAGGTTAGTGATTCCTCCTTCATTTGCAAAGAGGTCGGGTTTGTCTACGAAGGCAGGGGTTACACTATTGACTTAATTATATTGCCCCTGGCCTCTGTTAATTTGATATTGGGTATGGATTGGTTATCTCAAAACTGTGCAATGATTGATTGCTGTGGCAAGAGGTTGATATTGTCTCATGAGAAGCCTTCGGTTACTCCGTCTCCTTTTTTATCTATGTGTAATGCTATTAAAGCCTTGAAGGCTGGGGATCAGGGTTATATTTTCTTGGGTGGTCTAGTGGGTGGCAAGGAGATTGTAATTTCTACGATTCCGGTGGTTAATGAGTTTGCGGATGTATTCCCTGATGAGATACCGGAATTTCCACCTGAGAGAGAGATTGAATTTTCTATTGAATTGTTGCCCGGTGTGGGGCCTATTTCATTGGCTCCATACCGGATGGCGCCACTTGAGTTAGCTGAGTTGAAGAAACATATAGAGGAATTGTCTGCAAAGGATTTTATTAGGCCGAGTGTGTCCCCGTGGGGAGCACCGGTGATCTTTGTGAAAAAGAAGGATGGAAGCATGCGACTGTGTACTGATTACCGGAAATTGAATAAAGTTACGGTTAAGAACAGGTACCCATTGCCGCGTATTGATGACTTGTTGGATCAGTTGAGGGGTGCCTGCGTGTTTTCAAAGATTGATCTCCGGTCCGGATACCATCAGATTCGGATTAGGCCGGAGGATGTGCCTAAAACGACTTTTCGTTCTAGATATGGACACTACGAGTATCAGGTGATTCCTTTTGGGCTTACAAATGCCCCGGCAGTGTTCATGGACTACATGAATCGTATCTTTAAACCGTATTTGGATCAGTTTGTGATCGTGTTTATCGACGACATCTTGATATACTCTAAGAGCAGAGAGGAGCATAGTGAGCATTTGAGGACTGTGTTACAGGTGTTAAAGGATAAAAAGTTGTATGCGAAGCCGTCAAAGTGTGAATTCTGGTTATCTGAGATACAGTTTCTGGGTCATGTAATTTCTGAGAGAGGTGTTGCTGTTGACCCAAATAAAATTGATGCTGTTATGTACTGGGAACGACCAAAAACTGTTACTGAAATCCGCAGCTTTCTGGGTCTTGCAGGATATTATCGGAGGTTTATTGAGGGGTTTTCTACAATGGTACTGCCATTGACCCGATTGACACGAAAGGATACTCCTTTTGTGTGGACTCAGGAATGTGAGAGTTGTTTTCTGAGCCTTAAAGAGAAATTGACTACTGCTCCTGTGTTGACCCTCCCCGATCCGGAAGGTGAGTTTGAATTATATTGTGATGCTTCCAAGAAAGGTTTGGGGTGTGTGTTGATGCAAGAAAGGAGAGTCGTTGCTTATGCTTCGAGGCAGTTGAGGCCTCATGAAGAGAATTATCCGACACACGATTTGGAGCTTGCTGCTATAGTATTTGCCTTGAAAATTTGGAGGCATTTTCTGTATGGGATGAAATTTGCTGTGTTCAGTGATCACAAGAGTCTAAAGTATTTGTTTGATCAGAAAGAGCTGAACATGAGACAACGGAGGTGGGTTGAATTTCTAAAAGATTATGATTTTGAGTTAAAATACCATCCAGGTAAGGCTAATGTGGTAGCAGATGCATTGAGTAGGAAGTCTGTCAGTGTATCCCAGTTGATGTTGTGGGATAATGAATTAATTGAGCAATTCCGTGACTTGAAACTGACAGATGTCTTTATTGGGAGTGTGGATGAATTCTGGACTACACGGGTTACAGATGGGTTGCATGAGAGCTGTCGGGTGGAAAATAAATTATATGAGAAGATTAAAGAAACACAGATACGTAACGACAGTGTCAAATATTTGAAAGGGCAGAGTGGAATATCTGTGAATGAGCAGGGATTGCTATTGTATCAGGGCAGAATTGTAGTGCCCAAGGAGTTAGCAGGAGAGGTAATGGTTGAGGCCCATAAGGGTCAATTTGCTGTACACCCGGGTTCCACAAAAATGTATCAAGATCTGAAAGTTAAGTTCTGGTGGCCTGGGATGAATAAGGATGTGGCTGAATATGTGTCAAAGTGCTTGATTTGTCAGAAGGTTAAAATAGAACATCAGAAACCGGCAGGGTTACTTCAGCCGTTAGACATACCAGAGTGGAAATGGGAGAGCATCTCCATGGATTTTGTTGTTGGTTTGCCTCGGACTCAGGCTGGTCATGATTCGATTTGGGTTATAGTGGACAGACTTACGAAGTCTGCACATTTTCTTCCAGTGCGAGTGGACTTCTCTACGGAGAAATTAACAAGGCTATATGTGAAGGAGATTGTAAGGCTCCATGGAATACCGGTTAGCATTGTTAGTGACCGGGACCCGAAATTTACTTCTCGATTTTGGGGAGCCTTGCAGCAGGCTTTTGGCACTCAGCTTCGGCTGAGCACTGCGTATCACCCGCAGACTGATGGTCAGACTGAGAGGACCATACAGACACTTGAGGATATGTTGAGAGCTTGCACACTGGAGCAGGGCACTGCTTGGGACAGATATTTACCACTGGTGGAATTCTCTTATAATAATAGTTTTCACTCTAGTCTGGGCATGGCACCTTATGAGGCTTTGTATGGGCGTAGATGTCGTACTCCTACTTGTTGGACAGAGGTAGGTGATAAAGAGAGGTTTGGGCCGGACTTTGTGCAAGAAACCACGGCACAGATTGAAATGATCAGGGAAAAACTTAAACAGGCACAGAATCGGCAGAAAAGTTATTATGATAATAGACACAGACCGCTGGAATTTGAAGAAGGCAGTCATGTTTTTGTGCGGTTATCTCCAGTTACCGGTGTTGGACGTGCATTGGGAGTGAGGAAGCTGAGTCCTCGTTTTATTGGGCCATATCAAATAATGAAAAGAGTAGGACCAGTGGCCTATCAGCTTGCCTTGCCCCCACAGTTGTCAAATCTACACGATGTTTTTCATGTATCACAACTGCGGCGTTATATTCCGGATGAATCACATGTGGTGATACCGGACGATATTGAAATCAGAGAGAATTTGAAAGTTCCTATAGGCCCTGTTGAGGTCCTTGACCGCAGTGAAAAGAAGCTTAGAAGCAAAGTTATTCCAATGCTTAAAGTTCAATGGGAAGGACGTACACCTGAGGAGGCTACTTGGGAGCGGGAGGATGAGATTCTCCGGCTATATCCTGAGTTAGCGGACAGGTATGACTTAATTTTGCGGACAAAATTCTAAAAAGTTGGGGTGAGTATAACACCTCACAATTTTAAATCAAGTAATTAAAATATTAAGTGAGCAATCAAGTGATGGATTAGTGAAAATCCAAAAGATTAGGCCAAAATACAAAGAAAGGGCAAAACGATAATTAGCCAACACGCAACCCTAGGAAGATAACAATTGAGTAGAAGGTCTCAGATGGTAAAAATAACCTTGGAAATGGGTTCAGAACGAAAAATTGAGTGGACAGGCAAGTTTCAGAAAAATCAGTGAATAGTGTTTTTCGCGAGTAAAAATACCGCGGTACGATTGCACCGTAAAACGTGCCGATTGAGTTTTGAGCTCTAGGTTTCAAATATGAGTTAAAAATGGTCTAATGAGTTAGGAAATATGATTTCTTATAATATTCGATGAAATTAAGACAGTTTGGGGAAGCGTGCCAATGGCGCGCATAATAGCTTAAAACAGTGTTTTCTCCGAACGAATGGAGGACTCTTAATTCATCTGATCAAGCCTAATTAAAGGGGAATAGTTAATGTTAAAAATTTGAGTTTCTAAATAGGTTGTGAATTTACGGACGTTTAGTGGAATCGGAGGAAAATTCGGATTAGTTTTAAATCGCGTGAGGTGGCGGTGGGACCCACCCCACTTAAGTGACTTAAGCCACATGTGCTTGGCACTATTCATGCATCACTTTCCTCCCTCTTCTTGCTCAAACCCGCAGCCACCATAGCCCTTCCCCTCCAAGATTTCATTTCACCATAACTTAGCCATTTCTTCACCAAATCCATTGATTCTTGTCTTGAAATTTGATGGAAATGGCCTTCTAAATCCATTGGTGGTACTCCCAAGCCTTGAAAGCCACTACATTTTGAGAAAAACCCTCCCCAAAGCTGCGGCCCTTTCCTTTAGATTTGTGAAAATGGTGTTGATTGATGCTCCAATGGTGGAGTATGTTTAGGAGGAGCCTTGTGCCAAGCTTTTGGGTGAGTTTCCTTGTGTTCCAATGGTTTAATTTTGTGGTTGAATTTATGAACCCTAAAGAGGGCTTGTTGGATTGATGTGTTTAGAGAGCTCAATTGAAAAATGTTTGTACATGAATGTGTCTTAGAATGATGTGTAGTAGCCATAAATGCAATAAAAATTATTGATGAAAAATGTGAATTTTTAACTTAGAAAATTTTGAGGTTGTCATGACTTTGAGTTTTGAAAATGTGTTAGGATTGGATTGATGAGTTGTTGTATGATTGTATGTTGATATAATAGGATTGTATGAGGTGTGGAATGATTAAAGTTGTATGGAAATTCCTTGGAATGCCATAGGGTAAAATTCGATTCTTTGAGGAAAGATTGAGGAATTGATGTTGAAAATTGATTTGGATGATGATTTGTGTAGTTATATGGTGCTTAGATGGGTTGTGTTGTGCTTGGAGAGTGTTTGAATCAATGGAAAAAATGAATTGTGTTAGAGACCTAAATGAGCCCAGAATGAAATATTTCGCAAAACGATGCGTAAATGTCGGAAAACGGAAAAACAACGATTGGACTAGCCTCTAAACAACCTAAGGGAGTGTTATAAAATGAGAAAGAAAATTTAGGAAAATAAATCTCAAATTTACACCTACATGGCCGAACCTCCAAGGGGAAAAGGGGTGATTTGGCGATTTTCGCGTTTTGATGTAATTCGACGCGAAAATGACGAACCGGCACTTGAACTGGCCTATTGACAACCTAATGAGACGTAACAAAATGAGAAAGAAAATTTAGAAAAATAAATCTCACATTTACACTACAATGGCCGAACCATCAAGGGAGGATGGGGAGGATTTTTGTGTTTTTGCGTTTTGATACTATTTGACGAGTACTGATGGATGTATGTTATTGTATAGGTTGCCGTACGTCGACCTGAATCCCGAATCTTGAATCAGTGAATTGCCCTTGGTCCGGGACCAAGTGGATTGAGGTAAGAAATTGGTTCATTGCATGTGTAATTATAAATTAACATGTATGGGTTGAACTGAGAGTGATTGGGAATGTCCTCTCTGTAGGCATTCCGCTGTGTACCGAGTTGAGGGATAAGCTGCTGCGGAGCTTGTGGAAACACGAATTAAGGTAACCTCTTGGTACTGGGGCTTGTTCCTCTTTTCTGTTCCACCTTGCCAGTTGATGGTAACGGTAGGAAGTGTGTATGAATAGTATAGAACACATGTGCATGCATGCATTATTGCTATGGGTACTGCGGTACCGAGTCTCTGGCCAGTAGACAGTTTTATTAGCCTTCGGGCATTTTCGGACTTCCTCTGGATAGGTCTCCAGGAGGGAGTTCCAGTTGACCGCGTGTCATGGTGTGTGATCCGGGTAGGAGCACACTAGGAATGTCTTTGGCGTTTTGGTTGGTTTGGGCATCATGGTTGTGGTTTCTGTGAACACACCTTGGATGATACCCATAGGCTTATATATGCCGAGGGCGTACGTGGAATTGGGGTTACCATCCCGTATCGTCGTATTTTGTTTTCTTTATATTCCCCCTTCTCTAAATCCCTTGCTATATCCCGTTTTCAAGTGGTTGTTGTATTCTATTGATATGCATCGAAGTGAACCATTGGGTGGAGTTTTCTCCAGAACCTCTTGGTTACTGAGATATATTCGTATATCTCACCCCGTCTCGGGGCATTTATTTCAGGAGGTAGCAGTGGAGCAGGAGCCTCGGGCAAGAGGCCCGCAGAGTGAGCGATGGAGCGTTTCTTATTTTGCATTTTGTTGGCCGTGTGGCCTAGGCTAGACTTAGGGCATGAACATGTCATTTGTATTTATTAGTAGCTTCATTAGCATCTTGTTCATGCCATTTTGCCTAAGTCTAGTAGTGATGTATTTGGTTTTGTTGTCTTTTAAATTAAGTTGAAATTTTAGAAGAATGTAATTTGAAGTTTTAGTTTCAAGTTGTAATTTGTAAAGCCATATTGTAATAGTATTGATGCATGTCTAATTATGATGGAAGGGCCTTAGGCCTATTTTAGGTTATGATAATATGTATGATGGAAATATGCATGAAAAGGGTGTTAGTGATTGCAACTACTTAAGAATGATTAATATGGACTCTATGTTTAATAACTATAAACTGGATTGGGTTGTAAGTGCCCCAAGGCGTTGTTGGTCCTTGTGTGTGCCACCCATTGGATTATTACTGTATTATCATGTGTTTATTAGGTACATTTGAGGTTTAAATGATCTTTTACAAATTTGGGATTATTGGAAAAACAAAGGAAACTCTGGCGAATTTTCTGTAGAATTGGCAGATTTTAGGCAAACTTCGGGAGAGCATATCTCCCTCCATAGAGGTCCCCTAGGGACGTGCCATACGCCATTTTGAAGGTTGAGATGTCCTCTACCTTGTGTGAAAATTTAAGGAAATTCTGGGTTGATCTACGGCTTGAAATAAATAGAGAAACGCGGACTGCTCATGTGCCCCTGCACCTGAGGCAGATTCTGGACCGGATTTGAGAAATTAATTCCTGCTTCGTTTCTCAGTCAAATTGAGTGTGTGATATATCAAAATGAATTTTGAGATGTCTAGTTTGTAGGATAAAAATTTGAGAGTACTTGGTTGAGGGGATTGAGTGCAGTAATTCGAGCAATGTGAGTGGTTTAGAGCTGTTTTTGGGGTTGTTTGGGCTAATTGCTTATCCAACTTCAAACGGCGATAACCGGAGCAAATGAGCTCCGAATTGAGCGTATGTTAGCTTGTTAAAAAGGAAATTAAGTAACACAAAGATATAATCTGAGAAGAAGGGTTGGTTGCGATCGGTTTGGTCGCAGAAAAACTTAGAGTGAAACATGTTAGAATTGGTAAAAAACGTAAAGTTGGAAATTGGCTAAGTGAGTTTATGGGAACTCCTTAGTAACTTATAATAAGTAACGTAAGTGATAAAAATAGTTTAAATAAGTCTTCCGCAAGAGTTTACGGTTACGGTCACAGCTTTTAATTATTACGCCTTTTTATGTTTTAAATGCTCGCGTAATAATCGAAAAAAAATTATTCGCGTTTTTATAAATGAACTGCTGTGATTGTAACTGCGCTTAATATCATAATTAATGTTTACAATACCGGTACGTAACGGGCTGTTACACCCTCAATCTTCTATTTTCAAGAAAAAAAAAAGAAACATACAGTATTTTCAAGAAAAGAAAAAAGAAAAGAAAAACGAAATCAAAAGAAAAAAAAGCAAGAACATAATGAAAAAGCCACACCTTCAATATTGCCAGAATAATAAAGAAAAAGAAAGAAAGAAACATATATTTCATATGGTATTGACAAGCAACTGTTGACAAGCCACACCCTCAATCTTCTATTTTCAAGAAAAAAAAAGAAACATACTGTATTTTCAAGAAAAGAAAAAAGAAAAGAAAAAAGAACACAGTCGAATATCAACAAGAAACCCACATACTCAATCTTTTCAAGCAAGAAATATCAGCACATAATCAAACATTTTCAAGAAAAAAAGAAAAGAAAAGAGAAGAAAAGAAAGGGCAGAAGTAACATACCTAGGTATTGACACCTTTGTAGGAGTGTTGCCAAACAATACAGGCTGGTTGGGTCATCATCTACTTGCATCCCATCTCCCATATTCACCAATTCCATTGTCTTGATAAAACAATCCAAGAACAAGAGAAAGAAACAAGCAAGAACAAGAGAAAGAAACTAGGAAACCAAAAGAAACCAAGAAAACTTTAAGAAGGAGTGAAAACAGAGAAAGAAACCCTAAGAAAACCTTAAGAAAATAGAGAAAGAAACCCTAAGAAAACCTTAAGAAGAGTGAAAAGAGAGAAAGAAAATTTTTAATTTATATTTTTTGGCGGCAAAACTATGATGACCGTTGTATTCACTTAACTCTTAACTCATAAGTTATTTCCGTCCCTCTGAAGTTCTAATTTAGCTACTCTTAAAATTTATTATATTTACTAATTTATATTAGCTAATGTATATACATATTAAAAAATATATGTGTGGATGGACAGCTGAGAAATATATATTCTAATATTAAGGAAATAAAATTCATTTTAATTATTAAAAAAATGAGACATGATTGGGTTGAGAAAAAATTCATCACAATATATATATATGTATATATATAATTCATTATTGTTTGACTAATTACTTTGATTAATTTAATAAAAAAACCCGCGATTCACACTAAAATAAATATAATCATAATAATATTTAATAAAAAATTGGCTTTACTAAAAGCTAACATCTTTTAAACAAGAGTAACAGAAGAAAGCTTGAGAAGAAGCATTTACAAAGACCTTAATCTAGATGACTTTAAAGAAACTTTGGTTATTGATACCACCATTTAGAAAAAAATTCAACAGACGCTTAAACGAGGATTAAAATGCAATGAACATTATTTACCCCTCCCCCCCAAAAAAAAAACAGAAATGCAAAGAAGATTGAGAGAAGACAATCTTAGAGTTCTATGGGTTGTGTCCCCACAATCACAACATAATACAGAATGAAGAAGAGGTACTTACTTACCAGAGAGGTGACTACTTCAGTTGTTTGATGAAATACTTCTGAGGGATCTACACCACAGAACACTGGCAGGACCTTGGTATATTTGGTTCTGCTCCGCTCCATTATTACCTCCTTAAAACATTTCCAGAGAAAATAGTGTTTACTATTTTCTCTAGAAATGTTTTGATAAAACAATAACATAAACACTATTTTGAAACGCCTCATCATTATCATGTAAAAAAACACTAGTTGTTTGTTGGGTGCACATGCAAAGAAGAGAGTGGTTCTGATCTGTAATATAATGGGGTAGGTGGTGGCGGTTTCGGTGAACTGAAGACAATGGATCTATGGAAGTGAAATGAGAGTCCAAAGATAATGTAAAGTGAGAGAGAATGGACAGATCGCAGCAATAAGTTTTTGAGAAAGGTGAAAGAGAGAGACACGTAGAGATAGAAAGGTAGAAAGCGGGAAAGCTCAAGAGAGAAGAGTGGACGCAAAAAAATAAAAGCAAGCTCTCTTGTCAAATCACAACTTTCACATTAGGTTAAATGAGGACTGACAAAAGCAATTAATGGCTCTGATCTCTGATCAACAGAACAGTAGTATCTCTCTGATCTTTAATCTCATACTACCATCCTTATAAACAAGAGAATACATCGATATCAGGAGCAAGGGACTCTCTCTGTAGGGAAAAAGCGAAAGACTATGCATGACACCAGAGATTATAAACTACAGAATAGGTGAATGAATGATACAGGGCTACACAGCACAACTAGATAGTTTTAATATAATAATCAATGGAGTTATACTAGCAAGGATTTTAACTACAATTGTTTAAAATTAAAAAAAAAAGATATACTATTTAATATGTTTAGAATTTAAAAAAAATAATAATAATATTCTTCATCTTCAATCTTTATTAATAATTTGATAATATCACACTATCATTTTTGGAAAGAAAAAAGATTCAAAATTCCATAAGAAGCCAAGTTTTTGAGAAAGGTGAAAGAGAGAGACACGTATAGAAAGGTAGGAAGTGGAAAAGCTCAGGAGAGATGCAAGGAACCAAATAAAGCTCTCTTGTCAAATCACAAATTAGGTGCTCTGAGGATCTGACTCTGACTCTGATCTCTGATCAACAAAACAGTAGTCTAGCATCTCTCCTATTCCCCAAATAAAGTAACACAAACAGCGCAATTAAACTTCAATCTTATTAAGAAATTGTTCAAATTCATTTATTTATTTATTTTCTTCTCTTTAAATTAATCACACACTAAACTCAAACAACTATTAATTAACCTCCTCTAATATACATGCATGTTTTTAAAAGCAGAGGCAAAAAGTAATAATACTGAGTGAACCGAAACAGAGCTTCTAAGATTCATTCAGTTATATATAAGAAACTTAACACTACAAACAAAAGTAATAATACAGACAGATACAATGAATGAACCATCATAGAGCACAAACAAATATACATACATGACACGTACAGTATTAATAATGAGGATTTAAGAAAAAATAAAGGTATGGCATGGTATGGAGGGGAAGTTACCTTATCCTCAGCATTCAGCAGCAAGTAAAGGAAGATTATTGAGAAGAATCTCAACTCAAGAGGCTCAGTGTCGGGGGCCATCAAGAGGACTAGCTCAGAAATGCCTCTGTTCAGTGTCTTTTTTGAGCTGAGCTACAAATACAAAAAGAAATACATGTTTTATGGTCGCTGAAACAAAAAAAAGAAAGAAAAAAAACGCAATAACACACTTAAAATAAATGGAAGAACCAATGAAATGAAATGAAAGCAGAGGCGAAAGAAAGTTCCTTTCCTGTGAGTTGAGCTGCTGCTTGTAGTTGGTAGCTTATCTTGTTGAACAAGATCTTCAACAATATTGTTATTGTGAGTTGAGCTGAGCATCGGCCAAAGGTAACCACCATTTTTGTGATTTGATTGAAAGAAAGAAAGAAAACTTGAAGAAGAACATTCATTCAAGTCAGATTCAATGAATCGTTTGTTTAGAAGGTAGAGAAGATAACGAAAAGAAAAGGTAACCAACCATTTTTGTGATTTGATTGAAGGGTGAGAAGAGAAGAGAAGAGGGGGCTTAGGGTTTTTCTTTGGTGGAGAAGAGAGAGAGGGAGAAGAAAGAGAGGAATGAGTGAGTGTAATTAAATTAAATCCCGCCCAATTAAATTACATTTTTACGTTTAAGCTAGATGCCAGTGAAAATTAAAATTAAACAATGAAAACATATATGTACGAGTAAACAAGAGAATACATCGATATCAGTAGCAAGGACTCTCTTTGGGGGAAAAGATACAAGGATTATAGACTACAGAATAGGTGAATGAATGATACAGTGCTACATAGCACAGCTAGATAGTTTTAATATAATAACACTATCATTTTTTGGAAACAAAAAAAGCTTCAAAATTCCCTAAGAAGCCAAGATTTTGAGAAAGTGAAAGAGAGAGAGAGAGAAAGGTAGGAGCTCAGGAGAGAAGCAAGGAAGCAAAAAAAAGAAGAAGTGTGCAATTAATAACCAATAAAGCTCTCTTGTCAAATCACAACATTAGGTGCTCTGAGGATCTGACTCTGATCTTCGATCAACAAAACAGTAGTCTAGCATCTCTCATATTCCCTAAATAAAGTAACACAAACAGCGCAATTAAACTTCAATCTTTTTAAGAAATCTTTCAAATCCATTTTTTTATTTATTTTCTTCTCTTTAAATTAATCACACACTAAACTTAAACAACTATTAAGCTCCTCTTATATACTTTTTAAAAGCAGAGGCAAAGTAATAATACTGAGTGAACTGAAACTGAGCTTCTAAGATTCATTCAGTGATAAAAAACTTATCACTACAAACAAAAGTAACAATACAGATACAATGAATAAACCATAGACTATAGAGCACAAACAAATACATGACGTACAGTATTAATAATGATGATTTAAAAAAAAATAAAGGTATGGTATGGTATGGTATCAGAAGTTACCTTATCCTCAGCAGCAAGTAAAGGAAGATTTTTGAGAAGAATCTCAACTCAAGAGGCTCAGAGTCGGGTGCTATCAAGAGGAGAAATGCCTCTGTTCAGTGTCTTTTTTAAGCTGAGCTACAAATACAAATAAAAATACATGTTTTATGGTCGCTGAAACAAAAAGAAAAAAGAAAAAAACGCAATAACACACTTAAAATAAATGGTAGAACCAACGAAATGAAATGAAATGAAATAAAAGCAGAGGCGAAAGAAAGTTCCTTTCCTGTGAGTTGAGGAGCTGCTTGTAGTTGGTAGCTTATCTTGTTGAATAAGATCTTCAACAGTATTGTTATTGTGAGTTGAGCTGAGCTTGATTGAAGAGAAGAGAAGAGAAGGGGGCTAGGCTTAGGGTTTTTCTTTGGTGGAGAAAAGAGAGAGAGGAATGAGTGAGTGTTATTAAATTAAATCCCGCCCAATTTTAGATGAAAATTTTTTGAGAATTGTAAATTGTAAATTTGTGATCTGAGATGAGACTGCATCTGCATGTTTCGGATTATGCATTGAGAGGTGAGAGAGACTAAGTGCAATGGTTGGTTATTTTGATCAGTTTTATTTTGGCCCAATCCAATCCATCTTTAATTAATTATAATAAAACTTTAAATTATAATATTTGCGCTGAAATTAAATTATTATAGATTACCTGCTAAAAAGCGCGCGCGTGGTCAAGTGTCCAAAGCACATTACATTGATTTGCATTGGAGAGGGCCACACTTGACTTGACAATCAGACACTACACTACACTGAGTAAAAGCAATGCAATGAATGGACTTGGGTCGGGTGTTATTTTCAGCAGCATCATCTTTGTTTTGTTTTGTTTTGGGCCCAATCCAATCCAAATATCCAATCCATCTTTGTTTTGTCACTAACATACATCGAGGAGGGAGGGATTTCTTAATTCTAAATAAATAAATGTTAATTAAAATGCTAATTAATATATCTGATTCTATATCCTATACTATACTACCGTAGAAGGAGAGGAGGGGGGAATAAATAATTATTATTAACTACTCAATGAAAGAATTAAATTATAGAACAGTTTCGGATCTTAAAAAAATTATTTAGAAAGTATCTCATAGACTTTCTTTTACATAGAGGGCCTATAAACTTATGGGCCGACGTATTTTATATTATTTATTTTAAATTAAATAAATAAATTATTATTTTAATGGTTTTGAATAATAAAATTATATTATTTTAATTATTTTCTTTAATTATTAAACGTCTTGTAGGCTTAAACAGGCTAACAAGTCTATGTCAAGACTTTTGGTTTTTAAATATATAATTTGGGCGTGCACAAGCTAACGAATCTGGCCATGCCTAAAGTATTTTACATGTGTCTGACCTATTTAAGCTAAAGCCTATCTCTATCCAGCCTATTTACACCCCCTACTTTTAACAATGGTTTTTCGTTGTTGATTAAATATGAGTACTATAAACATGCTTTTAACGTTGGTTGGCCCGCCCCGCCCCGCCACTAACCCGCCAAAATCGGGACAGGGCGGGTTAACCCGCCATTAAATTTGGGTGGGAAAAATGAACTCACCCCGTTTTATGGTGGGTTGGCGGGTCAACCCACCAACCCGTCAATTAAAAAAATAAATAATTAAAATTTAAAAATAAATTATATTTTATTAATTTTTCTAATATTATTTTATTTTATTTCACACTTCTTTTAATTTTTCTCAATCTCAATCTTAAATGTATACTAATATTTGTCAAAACATTCTTTAGGAACTCATTCGTCTCCATATAAAGATAACATTTGTCATAAATAAAATTGTTATTCTTTATTTTTTCTAAGAAGTACTAATGTAAAAAAAAAATTGGATATCACAAAAATTTAATGACAAATGAAATACTACTTAATTGTAAAATATATATATATATATAACCCGACGGGTCAACCCGTTTTGACCCACTTCTAGGCGGGGCGGGTTGAAGTGGGTTGGTGGGTTGAAAATCTCAACCCAACTCGTCCCGTTTTGGCGGGTTGACCCGCCGGGCAGTGGCGGAGCCACGTTGTGGCCTACAGTTGCCTTGGCACTGGCTTATTTAGCCACGTTCATTTAGCTACATTTGAAAAGTAGCAAATTCTGTTCAATTTTTTTGAAAATTAGCCACGTTTTGGTCGTAGCCAAAGAACCGTAGCTATTTGGGCACTAGCTGAATTTTTTGGCACTTGCTAACATGTCATGCTGGCTCCGCCACTGCCGTCGTGCTCAACCCATATTGTCACCCCTAAATTTACATATAAAGTAGAGTCATCAAAACAGGCTATCTCTTCCTGTTAGGCCCTAGCTCGCACGAGTTAAGGCAAAAAATCCTACAAATAAAAAAGCCTGCATGAGCCAAAAACTTATATAATCCCACGAGATAGGGCCTGTCCACGAGCCAAAATTTCATATAAGTCAATCATTTGTCATTAATTAAAATTTTGACAGTAGCAAACAGGCATCACCTAAACCTTATCTGAAATTTCCATCCCTGATCCATCTACCGCTCCCAACTTCTACACTATATAATCAACTATAAGGGAAAGAACAAAAAATCTTTACGTAATCCTCCAAGACAAGCAATCAATGAGATAAAATAAACCATGTTGTCATATAATTGAATGGAAATTGATTTCTCCGGAGAAACTATTCCCCTATTACAGACTCATAAAAATTAATTTCTTCTGCAACATGACAAACTAGGAAAACTATTGCCACTTTGTTATTCCTCACTTTAACATAAATTCTTTACATTAATTATGCATTTGCTACTTTAGAGTAATAACCAACAAAATAGCTTTAGGCTTCTTTTCAATGGTATGAGATTCACCATTATTGCCTTTATTTTATTTAGCTGTTTATTTCATTAGCAATTTTCGTCTAGCTTCTTTCCTTTGTCATTATTTTCTATCATCCCACCATAGCGGAATGTGGTTGACCCAATTCGCAATTCAACATATAGCTATGAGTTATGAAAGTGCATGATGAAGTTGAGGTGAAAGTAAAGGATGGGGACAGTGAATTCAGAAAATATCTCTGTCCTTTGCAGAATCTGCATCATCGAAATTCAAAACTTAGATAGAAATATAAATCATCCAAATGGAAAAATAAAAGGACGTTTGAAAAATAAACACCAAAAATGAGAAAGATCATGTGGCAGATAGTAGGGGTGTTAACGGGCCGAGCCGAGCCGAGCTTTGATCTTAACGGGCCAAGCCTGTATTTAAACGTGTCAGACTGGCCTTAGCCTGTTACCTGTTACGAATATAATATTAGCCTGTGGCCTGGTTCGTTTACAAAAAATAAAAGCCTGTCTCAAGCATGTGGCCTGTTTATTTATTAAAAATAAAAACCTTACATTCCAATTTGTAACCGTATTCAGCCCATTAATCATGCACTGATATGTATTTTTTTGTAAGAAAATAATAGTTGTTTTTTTTATAATAAAAAAACATTAATATTAAAAAATCAAAATAACAACATCACCTTTACTTTATTTTACGTTGCTTTTCCTTAATTTTCTTCCACATTCTAGATTTTTTACATTAAATTTTCTTCCACATTTCTTAATATTCTAGATTTTTTACACTAGATTTGAACCCCACCAATAAATTTTCTTCCACATTTTACATTAATTTTTCTTCCACGGTCGCCGCCATAAGCATCATTATAAGCCGTGGAATCCGCATGGCTTATAAAAATAGATGATGAACATGACTTAGATCGGGGAGAAGAGATAGAGCAGAGACAGAAAACTGAGAAAAGGATGTTGAAATGATTAATATAAAAATATAAAAAATAAATAAATTTAATGTATACGGGCCAGCCTCCAAGGCTTCAAGGCCGGGCTTGGCTATGAAAGCCTGAGGCCTTTTAAATAAAAAAGCTTTTGCATGAGTATAAGTCTGGGCTTAATAATAAAAAAAGACGAGCCGAGCCGAAACGGGTCGGGCCTAAGGCCCCTGATAGGCCCTTGGCCTTATTATCTCCCCTAGCGGATAGCATAAGTCCCAGCACACCTAATAATTTCAATCATTTTTACCTTTCAAGAATCAAGTACTGGATTCGAGATAATTTACACTTTCAATCTCAGCCACTTTACCTTGAAGATCATCTCTGAAAATACACATGATAAAGCCCAAAAATGGTCAAATAGCCTACATAGTATACACAGCTAACCTCGTACACATGCATAATTAAAGTGAACTTTCTTCTTTTCCTTTTTTTCCTAAAATACATGTATTGCTGAGTTTTAAATGCACACCTACACGGTGTCTCATACCCTTTTATAAAAATTAATTGTCATTTTTTTTGTAAACAATTAATTATCATTTTAAATTAGATGACTTTTATTTTAGGTCTCTCTGATTCTAATTATACAGAGGAAAGAAAATATTAAAAATCATTAAATATATATTAAAACGATATAATTTTATTTAGAATAATATAAAATCATGTCCTTTAAAATAAAAAATATTTTCCCTTTTTTTTTGTAACTAAATATTTTCCCTTTAAAATTTAAAAAAGTGGACTAAAAAAATAAATAGACAACCTTATAATTTTGAAGAAATGCTTATGATAAAATAAATAAATTTTCTCTCTTTCCACCAAACAGATCATGGATTTAAAACAACAGTTATTCAGTAATCTAGATCTATAAGCGAGCACAAATATCTATAATTTTCTCCACCTTTCATATATATATATATATATATATATATATATATATATATATATATTATTAAGACATTTCTGTTTCAGAATATGGTAGTGGACTAGTGTCATCTCTATACATGTCCATGTATCATATATATTTGTCATCTTCTTACGTCATATATGTTTTTATCAATTAGGTAGAATAATTACTCCTTTTCAAAAAATATAACAACTCTTGTTGATAATTTTTACTAAATTGTCGTGAGTTTGATTCATGTTGATGCTCCTTCATAGGTCAATTAAATGTAAGTACCACTGAAAGCACTTGCTCAAACATGTAAATAGAACAATTTTACCCCCTTTACTCTTGTCCCTTTTATGTAACCCTGCTCAATCATAATTTGAGGCTATATGATCCAAAGAGTTATCTACTCCTCTTATATAACTCAAAAACATTAACATATTGAATAATCTATGGACATTTATACTAGTAATTGACACTTCGGTATCATTCACAAAAATTTTAGAAAGCTAAATTTTCCATCCACATTAGACTCATCAGTCTTTACAAATAATCTTGTTCAATCATTCACAAAAAATGTCGATGTTGATCAGCCTAATTATTAACCAAACAAGAACAATAGTGAAAATAAAAGTATAAAAATAGAAAGAATGCATGGTTACGTGACTTGTTGGTTATACAAACTCAAAGAAAATACAAATGAATGGAGGTCAATCTCAGTAGAGAACAAATCTGGGAAGCCAAAGAATTAAATTTGAATCCCATTTACAACTACATAGACAACAAATAATTGGTGTTATCAACTACATAGACAACAAATAATCCGAGTCAATCATTTGTGTAATAATCCGAGTCAATCATTTGTGTAGGATCATAAAGATCAAAGTCAGAATCAAAGTCCAAGTCCAAGTCTTCATTTAAGATTGAGCCTATTGAGCTTAAATTGGTAAGATGTGAAGCATAACTGCCATCCTGGCTTTGGTCAGCCAACCCCTGAAATGGCACAATATTACTTGTTTGCCTAGGACTAATCATCTCACCAGATGAAGAGGATATTTAAAAGGACTGACTTGCTGGGTTGCTTTAGACCTGATTCTTTTCAGTCGAAGTCTTTATTTCTGCAGCAATTAAAAAAACAAATAAAGTTCTATAAATGAAAAACTATGGTTTTATGAAATTAAAGCAGAAAGGAAAAGAAAAAAATACCTGCAGATGTTTGGCCACATACGCCCTAGTAAGGTGCTTCTCAACCTTCATCAATGGAAGAATTTTTCTAGGTACAACCTCTGCAATCAAAAGAACATACAAATGTGTCAGACTTCATTAACAATAATGCCATGACATCTACTCCAGTTCACTACAGATTAGGAAGAGTATTTGAGAAAGCATTCAAAATAATGTTGAACAAAAAAATACAGCAATTGGAAAAATACAGCAAACATATACTTTTGCAATACAAAAAAAAACCCAGAGTTTTCACAGGAATGGAAAAAGGCATCATTGTTCCATTTTTGGCAGCGAATGGAAGTCACAGTTGGGACCAATTGGGCAGCTTCCAGCTCTCATGAGACCAAATTAATCATGATCGAATTAAGGAAAATTTGAATTTTGATTTGTTCAGTTTTCGAGAGATGCCAAATAAGTATATTAGCTTACTCCAAGGAAAGGATTACTGAAATAGAGGAATATATGGGCAGTGGATTTGTTTGTTATTTGGAAATGCACACTGGTATTAACAACGGAGTAGCCATTTTTTATTTTGGTGCAGATTCCAATATTATGACAGAAACTATATATCCAAGTGGGGCTGAGACAGATGTTCGAAGAATTATGGTTGGATTCTGGGCAGTGGATGTGAAGACACTTGTGGAAATAAAGTTTGCAAAGAGAGGTGATGGAACTAGTTTTCACATTGTAATATTATTAGGATTTGATTGCTATTTCTACACAAAAATATAATAAAAGTATTGCTAAAATAAAGCAGAAACATCAATTGATTGACCAATTGTAGCAATTAATAACAATTAAGATAACAACTACTTTGCATTGTAGAGAAAGAGTGAATAACTTACTGTCAACACCCAAGTCATTAACAGCGGCCACAAAACACCGACCGATGTAGCACTTCGGTCCAAACAACCCGAGACTGCTTTTGGGTTGATCGGTCCTCTTGGTTAAGACCTTTCTCAAGTTCTACATGAACTCCATCCTCATCTTCTTCCATCTTCTCAGCTTTTTCATCATCTTTATCCTCATCTTCTTCCATCTTCTCAGCTTCATCCTCATCTTCATCCATCTTCTCAGCTTCATCCTCATTTTCATCCTCATCTTCTCAGCTTTTTCATCATCTTCATCTTCTTCCATCTCCTCAGCTTCATCCTCATCATCTTCCACCTTTTCAGCTTTTTCATCATCTTCAACATGATGAAAAACCAACATGTTATCATTCCAATCGAAACCAACATCTAAATATTGCGAAAATAAAACGAAAGAAACAAAGAAAGAACCATTAATATTTAAAAAATAAATAAAATGGAAAATCCACATATCTAAATATATCCAATGTTAGTTTTGTTAAATAAAACACCAACTGAAAAAACTAACAAACTCAACTAGACAAAATCAAAAAACAAAAACCAGTTAATAGTCCAGTAATAAGATGTCTGGGCAGACAGAAACAAAAGCACACAATCGAACATCCACTGTATTATCAAGAAAAAAAAGAAACGAAATCGAAAGAAAAGAAAAGCAAGAACATAATGGAAAAGCCACACCCTCAATATTGCCAGAATAATAAAGAAAAAGAAAGAAAGAAACATATATTTCATATGATATTGACAAAAGACAAGCCACACCCTCAATCTTTATTTTCAAGAAAAAAAAAAGGAAAGGAAAGAACACAGTCGAATATCAGCAAGAAACCCACATACTGAATCTTTTCAAGCAAGAAATATCAACATATAATCAAACATTTTCAAGAAAAAAAGAAAAGAAAAGAAAGGGCAGAAGTACCATACCTAGGTAATGACACCTTTGTAGGAGTGTTGCCAAACAATACAGGCTGGTTGGGTCATCATCTCCCATTGCATCCCATCTCCCATTGCATCCCATCTCCCATTGCATCTCATCTCCCATATTCATCCTCATCTTCTTCCATCATCTCAGCTTCATCCTCATCTTCATCCTCTTCCATCTTCTCATCTTCATCCTCATCTACTTGCATCTCATCTCCTATATTCATCCTCATCTTCTTCCATCATCTCAGCTTCATCCTCATCTTCATCCTCTTCCATCTTCTCAGCTTCATCCTCATCTTCATCCTCTTCTACTTGCATCCCATCTCCCTTGCATCCCATCTCCCATATTCATCCTCATCTTCATCCATCTTCATCTTCTCAGCTTCATCCTCTTCTACTTGCATCCCATCTCCCATTGCATCCCATCTCCCATATTCATCCTCATCTTCTTCCATCATCTCAGCTTCATCCTCATCTTCATCCTCTTCCATCTTCTCAGCTTTTTCATCATCTTCAACATGATGAAAAACCAACATGTTATCATTCCAATCGAAACCATAGATATTTAAAAAATAAATAAAATAGAAAACTCACATATCTAAATATATCCAATGTTAGTTTTGTTAAATAAAACACCAACTGAAAAAATTAACAAACTCAACTAGACAAAATCAACTTTACAAAATTAAAAAACAAAAAAACCAGTTAATAGTCCAGTAATATGATGTCTGGGCAGACAGAAACAAAAGCATACAATCGAACATCCACAGTTATCAAGAAAAAAAAGAAACGAAATCAAAAGAAAAGAAAAGCAAGAACATAATGGAAAAGCCACACCCTCAATATTGCCAGAATAATAAAGAAAAAGAAAGAAAGAAACATATATTTCATATGGTATTGACAAGCAACTGTTGACAAGCCACACCCTCAATCTTCTATTTTCAAGAAAAAAAAAGAAACATACTGTATTTTCAAGAAAAGAAAAAAGAAAAGAAAAATGAAATCAAAAGAAAAGAAAAGCAAGAACATAATGGAAAAGCCACACCCTCAATATTGCCAGAATAATAAAGAAAAAGAAAGAGAGAAACATATATATTTCGTATGGTATTGACAAGCAACTGTTGACAAGCCACACCCTCAATCTTCTATTTTCAAGAAAAAAAAAGAAACACACTGTATTTTCAAGAAAAGAAAAAAGAAATCAAAAGAAAAGAAAAGCAAGAACATAATGGAAAAGCCACACCCTCAATATTGCCAGAATAATAAAGAAAAAGAAAGAAAGAAACATATATTTCATATGGTATTGACAAGCAACTGTTGACAAGCCACACCCTCAATCTTCTATTTTCAAGAAAAAAAAAAGAAACATACTGTATTTTCAAGAAAAGAAAAAAGAACACAGTCGAATATCAGCAAGAAATATCAGCAAGAAACCCACATACTCAATCTTTTCAAGCAAGAAATATCAGCACATAATCAAACATTTTCAAGAAAAAAAGAAAAAAAAAGAGAAGAAAAGAAAGGGCAGAAGTAACATACCTAGGTATTGACACCTTTGTAGGAGTGTTGCCAAACAATACAGGCTGGTAAGGTCATCATCTACTTGCATCCCATCTCCCATATTCACCAATTCCATTGTCTTGATAAAACAATCCAAGAACAAGAGAAAGAAACAAGCAAGAACAAGAGAAAGAAACTAGGAAACCCAAAGAATCCAAGAAAACTTTAAGAAGGAGTGAAAACAGAGAAAGAAACCCTAAAAAAACCTTGAGAAGAGTGAAAAGAGAGAAAGAAAATTTTTAATTTATATTTTTTGGCGGCAAAACTATAATGACCGTTGTATTCTCTTAACTCTTAACTCGTAAGTTATTTTCGTCCCTCTGAAGTTCTAATTTAGCTACTCTTAAAATTTATTATATTTACTAATTTATATTAGCTAATGTATATACATATTAAAAAATATATGTGTGGATGGACAGCTGAGAAATATATGTTCTAATTTTAAGGAAATAAAATTTATTTTAATTATTAAAAATATGAGACATGATTGGGTTGAGAAAAAATTCATCACAATATATATATATAATTCATTATAGTTTGACTAATTACTTTGATTAATTTAATAAAAAAACCCGCGATTCACACTAAAATAAATATAATCATAATAATATTTATTAAAAAATTGGCTTTACTAAATGCTAACATCTTTTAAACAAGAGTAACAGAAGAAAGCTTGAGAAGAAGCATTTACAAAGACCTTAATCTAGATGACTTTAAAGAAACTTTGGTTATTGATACCACCATTTAGAAAAAATTCAACCGACGCTTAAACGAGGATTAAAATGCAATGAACATTATTTACCCCCCCCCCAAAAAAAACAAAAAAGCAAAGAAGATTGAGAGAAGACAATCTTAGAGTTCTATTGGTTGTGTCCCCACAATCACAACATAATACAGAATGAAGAAGAGGTACTTACTTACCAGAGAGGTGACTACTTCAGTTGTTTGATGAAATACTTCTGAGGGATCTACACCACAGAACACTGGCAGGACCTTGGTATATTTGGTTCTGCTCCGCTCCATTATTACCTCCTTAAAACATTTCCAGAGAAAATAGTGTTTACTATTTTCTCTGGAAATGTTTTGAGAAAACAATAACATAAACACTATTTTGAAACGCCTCATCATTATCATGTAAAAAAACACTAGTTGTTTGTTGGGTGCACATGCAAAGAAGAGAGTGGTTCTGATCTGTAATATAATGGGGTAAGTGGTGGCGGTTTCGGTGAACTGAAGACAATGGATCTATGGAAGTGAAATGAGAGTCCAAAGATAATGTAAAGTGAGAGAGAATGGACAGATCCCAGCAATAAGTTTTTGAGAAAGGTGAAAGAGAGAGACACGTAGAGATAGAAAGGTAGGAAGCGGAAAAGCTCAAGAGAGAAGAGTGGACGCAAAAAAATAAAAGCAAGCTCTCTTGTCAAATCACAACTTTCACATTAGGTGAAATGAGGACTGACAAAAGCAATTAATGGCTCTGATCTCTGATCAACAGAACAGTAGTATCTCTCTCCTATTCCCCAAATAAACTTTAATCTCATACTACCATCCTTATAAACAAGAGAATACATCGATATCAGGAGCAAGGGACTCTCTCTGTAGGGAAAAAGCGAAAGACTATGCATGACACCAGAGATTATAAACTACAGAATAGGTGAATGAATGATACAGGGCTACACAACACAGCTAGATAGTTTTAATATAATAATCAATGGAGTCATAGCAGCAGGGATTTTAACTACAATTGTTTAAAATTAAAAAAAAAATGATATACTATTTAATATGTTTAGAATTTAAAAAAAATAATAATAATATTCTTCATCTTCAATCTTTATTAATAATTTGATAATATCACACTATCATTTTTGGAAAGAAAAAAGATTCAAAATTCCATAAGAAGCCAAGTTTTTGAGAAAGGTGAAAGAGAGAGACACGTATAGAAAGGTAGGAAGTGGAAAAGCTCAGGAGAGATGCAAGGAACCAAATAAAGCTCTCTTGTCAAATCACAAATTAGGTGCTCTAAGGATCTGACTCTGACTCTGATCTCTGATCAACAGAACAGTAGTCTAGCATCTCTCCTATTCCCCAAATAAAGTAACACAAACAGCGCAATTAAACTTCAATCTTATTAAGAAATTGTTCAAATTCATTTATTTATTTATTTTCTTCTCTTTAAATTAATCACACACTAAACTTAAACAACTATTAATTAACCTCCTCTTATATACATGCATTTTTTTAAAAGCAGTGGCAAAAAGTAATAATACTGAGTGAACCGAAACAGAGCTTCTAAGATTCATTCAGTTATATATAAGAAACTTAACACTACAAACAAAAGTAATAATACAGACAGATACAATGAATGAACCACCATAGAGCACAAACAAATATACATACATGACACGTACAATATTAATAATGAGGATTTAAGAAAAAATAAAGGTATGGCATGGTATGGAGGGGAAGTTACCTTATCCTCAGCATTCAGCAGTATTGTTATTGTGAGTTGAGCTGAGCATCGGCCAAAGGTAACCACCATTTTTGTGATTTGATTGAAAGAAAGAAAGAAAACTTGAAGAAGAACATTCATTCAAGTCAGATTCAATTAATGGTTTGTTTAGAAGGAAGAGAAGATAACGAAAAGAAAAGGTAACCAACCATTTTTGTGATTTGATTGAAGGGTGAGAAGAGAAGAGAAGAGGGGGCTTAGGGTTTTTCTTTGGTGGAGAAGAGAGAGAGGGAGAAGAAAGAGAGGAATGAGTGAGTGTAATTAAATTAAATCCCGCCCAATTAAATTACATTTTTTACGTTTAAGCTAGATGCCAGTGAAAATTAAAATTAAACAATGAAAACATATATGTACGAGTAAACAAGAGAATACATCGATATCAGTAGCAAGGACTCTCTTTGGGGGAAAAGATACAAGGATTATAGACTACAGAATAGGTGAATGAATGATACAGTGCTACACAGCACAGCTAGATAGTTTTAATATAATAACACTATCATTTTTTGGAAACAAAAAAAGCTTCAAAATTCCATAAGAAGCCAAGATTTTGAGAAAGTGAAAGAGAGAGACACGTAGAGAGAGAGAGAGAGAGAGAGAGAGAGTTAAGTGCGCAATTAATAACAATAAAGCTCTCTTGTCAAATCACAACAACATATATCGATCAACAGAACAGTAGTCTAGCATCTCTCCTATTCCCTAAATAAAGTAACACAAACAGCGCAATTAAACTTCAATCTTATTAAGAAATTTTTCAAATCCATTTATTTATTTATTTTCTTCTCTTTAAATTATGTTGGAATTTCTGTATATATATATATATAAATTGTATAGACAATCTATTGGTTATGAATAAGAAGTTTGGTAGTGAAAAGGTGTGCCTTCGACAAACAGATGTATCTTTTCATCCTAAACGATGTGTTGTTTCATCCTAATGGACATGTTGTTTCATCCTAACGGACATGTTGTTTCATCCTTGAATGGGTGTCTTTTCGTGTTGAACGAATGTGTCTTTTCGTGTCGAACGAATGTGTCTTTTCGTTTCCAACGGATGTGTTGTTTCGTCATCGAATAGGTGCCTTTTGGAACGTGACTTTACGTTGTCTATAAATAGACACTGACACCTTCATAAAATGGATCCAATTTTTCTGCACTGAAACTCTGCCGGAATTTTTCTCCTTCCGGTTTTGCATGTTCCTTTTCATACTCCGGTGTAGTTTCCTCTAGCATTTTGTTGTGTTCGTTTGGGCTGTTGACTAGTAGTGCCGCCACTCTTCAGACGAAATCGTTCTATCCTGGGAGACAAGTGTCCATCTACCTTAGGCATCAGTGAGGGGACAAATTGTCTTAAGGAGACACGTTCTGTGGGCTCGGATTTTATCCTTCTGATTTTGCATATCTGATTCATCATTCTGTCTTTCTCTAATACCTGACAAGTAAGTCTGTTTTTTTTAATTGTTTATAATTGCACAGTGATAATTCTGATCATCTACCTCCTCCTCTGCTTTATACATGGGTTCAAACCTCTCAGTGATTTAACATCACCCACTGTCTTCAATAACAATCTTAAGACAATTGAATGCCAATAAATGCATAACATTTCACACATAATAATTAATATAACAAAATATTCATGTCATAAGTATTTCTCATTTATCATACTATACCATTAAATGACATCAAATTTCACTGCATTTCTCATTGAACCAGCATCAAAATAAGCACATCAAACCAAAAGGTCATATATCAATTTTTGGTACCATGCTTATAAATATATAAAGCCATTTCACAAAAGACTTAATATAATTGGAAAGACCATCAACCATCAAACCGGATTCGTCACATGGCATGGTTGTCTTACACGAAACAATTCTTTTAGAATAAAGGCATGCATATAATTAGTCATATATATACAATCAAAGGCCACAAACCCAAAATTATATGTAGGCATTAATTCAAAAATCATAACCAATCAATGGAAACCTTTCAATTTTTCATTATGGTCCTCTGTAATTTTAATTCAAGTGCCTCAATATACAAAGCATCGATATGTTTACTTCCATGAATTTCACTCATGGTTTCAAAAATCATATATTCAACAACAATAAACTGGAAAGAAACACCGTAACAGTGCATTAAAACTACAAAGGCTATTCAAAACCATTATGAACACGAAGATCGAGAAACCCAATGTGAAGCACTTTCACAATTCATGATTACAAAATTCAATGCAATTCATGTGTCTATGGGTATATAGCGGAACATTATCATTCCAATAATCATGATATTACCAACCGATGCTTACGGTTCCAACCATGACATTTCGATGTTCTCAAAGAAATGGAAACTAACAGTACATCTTTCCATGCAAAATCAAAACATTAGTTGTTGTGACAAAAAACAATCGGTTATTACAAGAAACCGATACGTTCTCAAATTAAGCCGAGACATAATATAAGTATATATATTCCACGATCATGCACATTCAATTCATGAAATTCTGAAACAGTATTTACAATGATAGAATCCAACATAAAACATGATAATATATATCAAAGAAAGCATGAAACCGTAACAGCAATTAGAAAAGAAACCAATTTCTATGCACGTTGTACGAAACAACGATGGAAATGTCAAAATCAAATTTATTTATTCTTTTTTTTAAAAATTCAATTAAGACAAATCTGAATGAGTTTTAAAGTTGCATGGTTACGTAACTTTTGAAATCAGACACGAAAATCGAAAATATATATATATATATATAATTCAAAGCCACAAATTGCAACGTTAGCAACTAAGTGCAGATCAATTGCATTGCGGTAAATTCCGATCTTCAAAAACACAGATTAATGAAATATAACGTCGCATAAGATATAATATTATATATCAATTGGAAATCTAAAGACACATATTTCCAGTCATAGAAAAGTGATACCATTCACATATTATTCATGCAAACAGAAATTATACTATGATTAATCACACAGATTAATCACACAATAAATAAAAAACAGTATATAAAACAGAAAATAAAATATACTGATCACAGGTTCAAAACACCAAAATTGTCTTAAGATTGTTAATGGAATTTCTAATTCTGTGTTGAGTGTTTGATTCTGTGTTGTTGAAATTATGTTTTTACTTTACCGTGTCTCGGTTCTGTTCGTTTTCATACTGGTTTGAATTTTTCATTTAAAAAAAAAACGGAAAATTTGTATACACGGTTAACCCTCGGTTTGTTTTGAAACCACCACAGAAATAAAGGGATCTGTTTAATATAATACACTATATATATGTTAAATTGGTTAGCATTGGTGTATCGATTTTTGTGTCCATGCTTTTGAATAGCATTTTCAACACTGTACTCTCGATTTTTTGTACAAAGATTATTATAATATTGGTTTTTCATATTGATTTTGAAAAGTAATTTATCGATGGTCGTGCCTTCATATTGGTTTTGATATATACTACAGTACGGTTTGCTTTTGAATACGGAAGTATGTATAAAACCAAAACCTTGCCTTGATATTTGAAAACTACTTTGTGAATATTGTTCTAATATGATATTTGTTAGTTTTCGTGATTTGTCTTCTACATATATATACATCTTCTATTACGTAATATATATGTTATTGTTCTAAAAGTCCTGTGTGGATTTTGGCTTTCATATATATCATTTGTTTCTCGTTTATCGTGCTACATTGTATTTTAAATAGAATGTGTCATGTTGATGCTTGAATTAATGTTTATAATTGATATGCGATTGCTTATCAAATGCACTGTGTGTGAACCGTGGATGTCTTTTGCAAGTGAAACCATATGAAGTTTCTTTCTCAATAGATATCATGTATTACTTGATGCATTACGGCTTTCGGATGCCATTAGACACTGCATGTTGTGTTTTGGTTTGTGAAAAAAAAATAAAAAAAATTTGATAGCCATTACTGTGGCACGAAATGTTGCACCGAATGGTTGATCTTGAGAGTCAGACCAAAATGTCTCCGTTGATTCATGTACTCATACCATGTATAAAGGGTGCATTACAATTAAATCCATGATTGCACATAAAAAAAAAGGAACTGCAAAGGGTCAGTTTTGAAATGCATGAATTGATGCATAAAATAGTTTTTGGTGGAAACTTGATGGGGTTTTCACGGTTGGAATTTGATGGTTACATTTGAATAAGTAACCACAAGTGAACCAAACGTTTCATGTGAATTTATGGCTGAAGCACAATTTCATGTTGCCATAATCGTATCCGGCCCGAATTAATTTTGTCATCTAAATATTGAGTTTCTTAATTTATTGGCTTTAATTGAATTTGTAGTGGGGCTATTATTATGAGAGAGAAAAAATGACATTTGGAAAGTAGTGAATTAGATGGCATTTTATATTGAATACGTGATTAATATATATGTGCATTTTTTGAGAATATGTGTTGACTGCAATGTTGCAAACAATACATAATAATTGTGTTTTTGCATGAAAGAAAAATAACTTTGAGAATGCAAAATGTGGAATCTTAAATTCTCTGTGTTTGCAAAATATTTGCATTTTGGAATTAAAGTATGATAAATTTCTTGAAAATATCTGAGTTGATTTAATTCCAAATTATATGTTTTATTTCAAATATCATAAATGATGTGACGATTATGTATCATTTTAAGGGTTAAATTGGAATTTATTATTTGATATATGTGTTATAGTCGAATAATGTTAAATTGAAAATGATGTCCTCTTTGAGGAATTTTGTTTAGAGTTTGGTACTATATATCAAACGATTGCTCCTTATGGTGTTGCAATTTAATGTGATTGCGTATAAAGAACCAGACATTAAATAAAATGATGTTGTTGATGTCTGGTTTATGGGGCAAAGTCATTTAATCCTTCATTGAATGGATTACAAAAATCGGCGACCTGGAAGAAGAGATATATTTAGAACAACCTGAAGGTTTTGTTGTTCCAGGACAAGAACGGAAAGTTTGTCGCTTATTAAAATCCCTTTACGGGTTAAAGCAAGCTCCAAAACAATGGCATGAGAAATTTGACAAAGTTATGTTGTCAAATGAATTTCGAATTAATGAATGTGACAAATGTGTCTATGTTTGAAATACTGAAAAAGGTTTTGCCATTGTCTGTCTTTATGTAGACGACATGTTGATCATGGGTAGTAATAATCAAATGATTAATGCTACTAAACAATTACTTAAAAGTAAGTTTGATATGAAAGATATGGGGATAGCAGACGTTATCCTAGGTATTAAAATCCATAGAACATCTACAGGGTTGGCCTTATCACAGGCTCACTATATAGCTAAGGTTCTTGAGAAATTCAAGAGTTTGAATATAACTCCTGTGAGGAACCTGTAGATTCTAATTTGAGTTTATTAAAGAACACTGGTAAAGCTACAGCACAAAAGCTATATGCTCAAATGTTGGGAAGCCTTATGTATGTTATGAACTGCACCAGACCTGATATTGCTTATGCAGTAAGTCTGTTAAGTCGCTTTACTAGTAATCCAAATGAGAATCATTGGAAAGCTATGGTAAGAGTTTTGGGATACTTGAGTATACTCAGAATTATGCTTTGTATTACGAGAAATACCCTGCGGTTATAGAAGGGTATTGTGATGCAAATTGGATCACCGGCTCTAACGACACTAAATCCACAAGTGGATATGTGTTTACCCTTGGTGGAGGTGCTATGTCTTGGAAATCGTCCAAGCAAACCTGCATTGCAAGGTCAACCATGGAAGCAGAATTTATTGCTTTAGATAAGGCCGGTGAAGAAGCTGAATGGCTTCGTAATTTTATTGAGGATGTTCCTAATTGGCCAAGACCGGTACCATCCGTATGCATACATTGTGATAGCCAAGCAGCTATTGGAAGGGCCAAGAACGTCATGTATAACGGTAAGTCTAGACACATACGTCGAAGACATGATACCGTAAGACAACTATTCTCGAATGGAATCATTTCAATTGACTATGTTAAGTCTAAGGAAAACATAGCGGATCCGTTAACCAAAGGGATTCCTAGAGAGTTGGTTGAAAATTTGTCGAAAGGAATGGGTTGTTTTTTCTTTGTTTTTTCTTTTTCTTTCGTACTGTAAACAATGAAACGGTTTTCATATCTATCTATATATATGAAAGCCAAGTGACTTTATTAAATGCTTGTGCACAGCGGTTTATTGCAACCGAAGAATTCTATGCATATATTATTATATTATGAAGGTTTACGGTTAATAATAACCATTGAATGAGTCTCGGTTATCAATTCCATGCATGGCTGGCAATTTATATATATGTTTATATGGCCTGTTTCAATACCTTTAAGGTCGAAGGAAGTTGCCTTTTTAAAAAAAAATAAAAATGGAAATTATGGTTCTATTCTTTTATACATGGCATCTGTAACATTTACGGATTTGACAAACTCAACTTCGAAATAGTAAATGCATTTATGGCATTGAATTTATGATTGGAAATTAAATTTCAAACCTTAATTTGGTGTCAACCTCTTGCAGATTGAAAATGTTTCTTTGAAACATTGCATCTTTTGAATTTAAAGGAAAAAAATGGCAGTTTATTAACACTCAATTTTATAACTTGCTGCTGGAGCATTTTCCTTGTTTTATCTTGGTTTGATACTTCATTATTTAAATTTAAGTTGTGACAGTTATTACGTAGCCTCCATCATGTAATCGGTTATTGGGTTTTCTTACATGATATGAATCCAACTATGTTGGGATATGGACAAACATCATTTATAAAGGTGATAATTATTACACCCAACGTTATGGGTGTCCTGGTGGCAAGTGTGATGTACTATCATCTTTTGAGGAACCAAGGTTAGAAACCTTTTGGCCATTGGGGTGTGATTTTATTTCTTATATATGTGAATGTAACCACCACACCACTGTAGGTAGTATACTAAGTTTTTGGCATTTTAGAATATGTCAAGTGAATTAGCATTGCTTGTTGTCATTCAAGTAATCTGAGGACAAATGGATGCGTTTTAATATCTATAATACGTTGATAATGATGCATCGAATGGATATCGTGATGATGATCCATTGGAGAATTAATACATTTATTTCGTGGGAAATCTCTCGATTTCTCTGAATGAATATATATGAAGCAACTAATGAGTGTCATTACTCGTTTATGTGTATGAATGCATTGTGATTAATTGCATTAATTGAGATGTGATTTAAATGTGGAAATTAATTATGTATTGCATTGGATTCAATTACCTATTATTTGGATGTCATAAATGATATGCTGGTTGTGTATTATTTTATGGTTAACATGAAGTTTATGGTGAGATATAGTCAATTTTTGTAGAGTCATAAAGTCTCTCCATATATGTTTAGCGATTTTGATTTTATGATAGACAGTGATAATTCTTTCTTAATTCCACCGTGTTAAAGATGGATATAAAAGTTTTATGTCCAATGAAATATTCTGTATTATATGAACGTGGAAAGAGCTATCTTAGTCATGGCATGATCAAAGTCAATGTGATGGCTTTAAATGTTGTCAATGACATAATAATTGTATATTATTTTATGGTAATGTTCAGTAAGAAAATTAAAGGCATAAGGAGCAATCTAGTGGGGAGAGTATGATGCCCCTTCGAGAAATTTTGTTTAATGTTTGGTATTACATACCAAAAGATGGCTCCTTATGCTTCATAATCCAATAGTATTGCTGAGAGAAAGAACCAGACATTAAATGAAATGATGTTGTTGACGTCTGGTTTGTGGGGGAAAATCATTTTAATGATAAAGTGTACAATCAATAAAGTACCCCACAAGAAAAATTAAGAACACCCCCTATGAAATATGGAAAGGTAGGGAGCCTACCTTGAATTATCTTGAAGTGTGGGGGTGTTTGACAAAGAGCATACCATACGACATATGGAAAGGAAAGAAGTCATCCCTGAAATATTTTAGAGTGTGGGGGTGCTTGGCTAAGGTTGCGGTTCCTAAACCTAAGAAGTTGAAAATCGGACCTAAAACCGTGGATTGTGTATTCATAGGTTATGCACTTAATAGTAGTGCTTATCGGTTTCTAGTTTATAAATCTGATGTCTCAGACATACAAGTTAATACGGTTATTGAGTCAAGGGAAGTTACTTTCTTTGAAGACGTATTTTCGTATAAGAAAATACAAGAATCAAATGGTAATAATGATGACCAGGTTGTGATACCTCGGGATGCTACAACTAATATTGATCCTGTAGAGGATGTAAAAGATGAACCTAGACGTAGCAAGAGGCAAAGGACCGCCACATCCTTTGGACATGATTTTATGTCATATTTATTAGAAAATGAGCCTCGAACGTCTAAGGAAGCTATAACGTCCCCGGAAGGACCATTCTGGGAAGAGGCTATCAATAGTGAGATAGAGTCTATCTTGTCCAACCACACTTGGGAATTGGTAAACCTTCCTCCTGGCAATAAGCCTTTAGGAAGTAAGTGGGTTTTCAAAAGAAAAATGAAAGAGAATGGCACTATTGATAAATATAAAGCAAGGCTTGTGGTAAAAGGCTACAGGCAACGCGAAGGTCTTGATTATTTCGATACTTATTCACCGGTTACAAGGATCACATCCATTAGGATGTTGATCGCGGTAGCTGCATTGAATGGATTACAAATACATCAAATGGATGTTAAGACCGCCTTCTTAAACGGCGACCTGGAAGAAGAGATATATTTAGAACAACCTGAGGGTTTTGTTGTTCCAGTACAAGAATTGAAAGTTTGTCGCTTAATAAAATCCTTTTTACGGGTTAAAGCAAGCTCCAAAGCAACGACATGCGAAATTTGACAATGTTATGTTATCAAATGGATTTCGAATCAATGAGTGTGACAAATGTGTCTATGTTCGAAATACTGAAAAAGGATTTGTTATTGTTTGTCTTTATGTAGATGACATGTTGATCATGGGTAGTAATAATCAAATGATTAAAGCTACTAAACAGTTACTTAATATTAAGTTTGATATGAAAGATATGGGGATAGCAGACGTTATCCTAGGTATTAAAATCCATAGAACATCTGCAAGGTTGGCCTTATCACAGGCTCACTATATAGCTAAGGTTCTTGAGAAATTCAAAAGTTTGAATATAACTCCTGTGAGGAACCCTGTCGATTGTAATCTTAGTTTACTAAAGAACACTGGTAAAGCTACAGCACAAAAGCTATATGCTCAAGTGTTGGGAAGCCTGATGTATGTTATGAACTGCACCAGACCTGATATTGCTTATGCAGTAATTCTGTTAAGTCGCTTTACTAGTAATCCAAATGAAAATCATTGGAAAGCTATGGTAAAAGTTTTGTGATACCTGAAGTATACTCAAAAATTTTCTTTGCATTACGAGAAATACCCCGTAGTTATAGAAGGGTATTATGATGTAAATTGGATCACCGGCTCTAACGACACTAGATCCACAAGTGGATATGTGTTCACCCTTGGTGGAGGTGCTGTGTGTCTTGGAAATCATCCAAGTAGACCTGCATTGCAAGGTTAACCATGGAAGCAGAATTTATTGCTTTAGATAAAGCCGGTGAAGAAGCCGAATGGCTTCGTAACTTTATTGAGGATGTTCCTAATTGGCCAAAACTGGTACCATCTGTATGCATACATTGTGATAGCCCAGTAGCTATTGGAAGGGCCAAGAACGTCATGTATAACGGTAAGTCTAGACACATACGTCGTAGACATGATACCGTAAGACAACTACTCTCGAATGGAATTATTACAATTGACTATGTTAAGTCTAAAGAGAACATAGCGGATCCGTTAACCAAAGGGATTCTTAGAGAGTTGGTTGAAAATTTGTCGAAAGGAATGGGTTTAAGGCCTATCAATTGTTGAGCATTGCGGTAACTCTACCTAGAAGAGTGGAGATCCCATGAACTAGGTTCAAAGAGACAACTAAGTGATGGTCGACTGTTCAAACACTGTGGAGTTTTTAAACTCATACTCATTCCTAAGACAAGACAGTGTATTATGAGGGTAAGCATTTAGGCTTTTAATGATTTCTTAATCTGTTGTGTTCTGATGATGTATAGTGAGTTACATCAAAAGAAATCACCTATCTGAGTGTGAAGTGAGGGCCGCTTCTATGAGAATTTTTCAAAGGCCGATTCTCTAAAACACTCGCAGAACCAGGCAGGTGACCCACGGCCAAAATGGGCGCAACAAAGGACCAACAATGCTAGAGAAGCAATTGTGTGACTCCTATTGTCTAGGTATACACTAAAGGTTGACGGTTCAAGTCGACCTAGACCACCGATTGACCGAGTATATCTAATAGGTTTTCACTAGAGAAGGTTCAAAGGTAACTCCACCTGTCTCGATGTAGTTGTCTCTCGTAGAGGAAATTACACTTTGCATTTATACTCTTATGCATTTTTTGTCACGGTGATTTGACTTCTTATCCATGTGGGGGATTGTTGGAATTTGTATATATATATATAATTTGTATAGACAATCTATTGGTTATGAATAAGAAGTTAGGTACTGAAAAGGTGTGCCTTTTCGTCGACAAACAGATGTATCTTTTCATCCTAAACGATGTGTTGTTTCATCCTAATGGACATGTTGTTTCATCCTAACGGACATGTTGTTTCATCCTTGAATGGGTGTCTTTTCGTGTTGAACGAATGTGTCTTTTCGTGTCAAACGAATGTGTCTTTTCGTGTCCAACGGATGTGTTGTTTCGTCATCGAATAAGTGCCTTTTGGAACGTGACTTTACGTTGTCTATAAATAGACACTGACACCTTCATAAAATGGATCCAATTTTTCTGCACTGAAACTCTGCCGGAATTTTTCTCCTTCCGGTTTTGCATGTTCCTTTTCATACTCCGGTGTAGTTTCCTCTGGCATTTTGTTGTGTTCGTTTGGGTTGTTGACTGGTAGTGCCGCCACTCTTCAGACGAAATCTGTTCTATCCTGGGAGACAAGTGTCCATCTACCTTAGGCATCAGTGAGGGGACAAATTATCTTAAGGAGACACGTTCTGTGGGCTCGGATTTTATCCTTCTGATTTTGCATATCTGATTCATCATTCTGTCTTTCTCTAATACCTGACAAGTAAGTCTGTTTTTTTAATTGCTTATAATTGCACAGTGATAATTCTGATCATCTACCTCATCCTCTACTTTATACATGGGTTCAAACCTCTCAGTGATTTAACATCACCCACTGTCTTCAATAACAAATTAATCACACACAAAACTTAAACAACTATTAAGCTCCTCTTATATACTTTTTAAAAGCAGAGGCAAAGTAATAATACTGAGTGAACTGAAACTGAGCTTCTAAGATTCATTCAGTTATAAAAAACTTATCACTACAAACAAAAGTAACAATACAGATACAATGAATAAACCATAGACTATAGAGCACAAACAAATACATGACGTACAGTATTAATAATGAGGATTTAAGAAAAAATAAAGGTATGGTATGGTATGGTATCGGAAGTTACCTTATCCTCAGCAGCAAGTAAAGGAAGATTTTTGGGAAGAATCTCAACTCAAGAGGCTCAGAGTTGGGTGCCATCAAGAGGAGAAATGCCTCTGTTCAGTGTCTTTTTTGAGCTGAGCTACAAATACAAATAAAAATACATGTTTTATGGTCGCTGAAACAAAAAGAAAAAAGAAAAAAACGCAATAACACACTTAAAATAAATGGTAGAACCAACGAAATGAAATGAAATGAAATAAAAGCAGAGGCGAAAGAAAGTTCCTTTCCTGTGAGTTGAGGAGCTTCTTGTAGTTGGTAGCTTATCTTGTTGAACGAGATCTTCAACAGTATTGTTATTGTGAGTTGAGCTGAGCTTGATTGAAGAGAAGAGAAGAGAAGAGAAGGGGGCTAGGCTTAGGGTTTTTCTTTGGTGGAGAGAGAGAGAGAGAGAAGAAAGAGAGGAATGAGTGAGTGTTATTAAATTAAATCCCGCCCAATTTTAGATGAAAAATCTTTGAAAATTGTAAATTGTAAATTTGTGATCTGAGATGAGACTGCATCTGCATGTTTCGGATTATGCATTGAGAGGTGAGAGAGACTAAGAGCAATGGTTGGTTATTTTGATCAGTTTTGTTTTGGGCCAATCCAATCCATCTTTAATTAATTATAATAAAACTTTAAATTATAATATTTGCGTTGAAATCAAATTATTATAGATTACATGCTAAAAAGCGCGCGCGTGGTCAAGTGTCCAAAGCACATTACATTGATTTGCATTGGAGAGGGCCACACTTGACTTGACAATCAGACACTACACTACACTGAGTAAAAGCAATGCAATGAATGGACTTAGGTCGGGTGTTATTTTCAGCAGCATCATCTTTGTTTTGTTTTGTTTTGGGCCCAATCCAATCCAAATATTCAATCCATCTTTGTTTTGTCACTTACATACATCGAGGAGGGAGGGATTTCTTAATTCTAAATAAATAAATGTTAATTAAAATGCTAATTAATATATTTGATTCTATATCCTATACTATACTACCGTAGAAGGAGAGGAGGGGGGAATAAATTATTATTATTAACTACTCAATGAAAGAATTAAATTATAGAACAGTTTCGGATCTTAAAAAAATTATTTAGAAAGTATCTCATAGACTTTCTTTTACATAGAGGGCCTATAAACTTATAGGCCGACCTATTTTATATTATTTATTTTAAATTAAATAAATAAATTATTATTTTAATGGTTTTGAATAATAAAATTATATTATTTTAATTATTTTCTTTAATTATTGAACGTCTTGAAGGCTTAAACAGGCTAACAAGTCTATGTCAAGACTTTTGTTTTCAAGAAAAAAAAAGAAACATACTGTATTTTCAAGAAAAGAAAAAAGAAAAGAAAAAAGAAATCAAAAGAAAAGAAAAGCAAGAACATAATGGAAAAGCCACACCCTCAATATTGCCAGAATAATAAAGAAAAAGAAAGAAAGAAACATATATTTCATATGGTATTGACAAGCAACTATTGACAAGCCACACCCTCAATCTTCTATTTTCAAGAAAAAAAAAGAAACATACTGTATTTTCAAGAAAAGAATAAGAAAAGAAAAAAGAACACAGTCGAATATCAGCAAGAAACCCACATACTCAATCTTTTCAAGCAAGAAATATCAGCACATAATCAAACATTTTCAAGAAAAAAAGAAAAGAAAAGAGAAGAAAAGAAAGGGCAGAAGTAACATACCTAGGTATTGACACCTTTGTAGGAGTGTTGCCAAACAATACATGCTGGTTGGGTCATCATCTACTTGCATCCCATCTCCCATATTCACCAATTCCATTGTCTTGATAAAACAATCCAAGAACAAGAGAAAGTAACAAGCAAGAACAAGAGAAAGAAACTAGGAAACCCAAAGAAACCAAGAAAACTTTAAGAAGGAGTGAAAACAGAGAAAGAAACCCTAAGAAAACCTTAATAAAATAGAGAAAGAAACCCTAAGAAAACCTTAAGAAGAGTGAAAAGAGAGAAAGAAAATTTTTAATTTATATTTTTTGGCGGCAAAACTATGATGACCGTTGTATTCACTTAACTCTTAACTCCTAAGTTATTTCCGTCCCTCTGAAGTTCTAATTTAGCTACTCTTAAAATTTATTATATTTACTAATTTATATTAGCTAATGTATATACATATTAAAAAATATATGTGTGGATGGACAGCTGAGAAATATATATTCTAATATTAAGGAAATAAAATTCATTTTAATTATTAAAATAAAATTCATTATAGTTTGACTAATTACTTTGATTAATTTAATAAAAAAAACCCGCGATTCACACTAAAATAAATATAATCATAATAATATTTATTAAAAAATTGGCTTTACTAAATGCTAACATCTTTTAAACAAGAGTAACAGAAGAAAGCTTGAGAAGAAGCATTTACAAAGACCTTAATCTAGATGACTTTAAAGAAACTTTGGTTATTGATACCACCATTTAGAAAAAAATTCAACAGACGCTTAAACGAGGATTAAAATGCAATGAACATTATTTACCCCCCCCCCCCCCCCCAAAAAAAACATAAATGCAAAGAAGATTGAGAGAAGACAATCTTAGAGTTCTATTGGTTGTGTCCCCACAATCACAACATAATACAGAATGAAGAAGAGGTACTTACTTACCAGAGAGGTGACTACTTCAGTTGTTTGATGAAATACTTCTGAGGGATCTACACCACAGAACACTGGCAGGACCTTGGTATATTTGGTTCTGCTCCGCTCCATTATTACCTCCTTAAAACATTTCCAGAGAAAATAGTGTTTACTATTTTCTCTGGAAATGTTTTGAGAAAACAATAACATAAACACTATTTTGAAACGCCTCATCATTATCATGTAAAAAAACACTAGTTGTTTGTTGGGTGCACATGCAAAGAAGAGAGTGGTTCTGATCTGTAATATAATGGGGTAGGTGGTGGCGGTTTCGTTGAACTGAAGACAATGGATCTATGGAAGTGAAATGAGAGTCCAAATATAATGTAAAGTGAGAGAGAATGGACAGATCGCAGCAATAAGTTTTTGAGAAAGGTGAAAGAGAGAGACACGTAGAGATAGAAAGGTAGGAAACAGAAAAGCTCAAGAGAGAAGAGTGGACGCAAAAAAATAAAAGCAAGCGCTCTTGTCAAATCACAACTTTCACATTAGGTGAAATGAGGACTGACAAAAGCAATTAATGGCTCTGATCTCTGATCAACAGAACAGTAGTATCTCTCTCCTATTCCCCTAATAAACTTTAATCTCATACTACCATCCTTATAAACAAGAGAATACATCGATATCAGGAGCAAGGGACTCTCTCTGTAGGGAAAAAGCGAAAGACTATGCATGACACCAGAGATTATAAACTACAGAATAGGTGAACGAATGATACAGGGCTACACAGCACAGCTAGATAGTTTTAATATAATAATCAATGGAGTCACAGCAGCAGGGATTTTAACTACAATTGTTTAAAATTAAAAAAAAATGATACACTATTTAATATGTTTAGAATTTAAAAAAATAATAATAATATTCTTCATCTTCAATCTTTATTAATAATTTGATAATATCACACTATCATTTTTGGAAAGAAAAAAGATTCAAAATTCCATAAGAAGCCAAGTTTTTGAGAAAGGTGAAAGAGAGAGACACGTATAGAAAGGTAGGAAGTGGAAAAGCTCAGAAGAGATGCAAGGAACCAAATAAAGCTCTCTTGTCAAATCACAAATTAGGTGCTCTGAGGATCTGACTCTGACTCTGATCTCTGATCAACAGAACAGTAGTCTAGCATCTCTCCTATTCCCCAAATAAAGTAACACAAACAGTGCAATTAAACTTCAATCTTATTAAGAAAATTTTCAAATTCATTTATTTATTTATTTTCTTCTCTTTAAATTAATCACACACTAAACTTAAACAACTATTAATTAACCTCCTCTTATATGCATGTTTTTAAAAGCAGAGGCAAAAAGTAATAATACTGAGTGAACCGAAACAGAATTTCTAAGATTCATTCAGTTATATATAAGAAACTTAACACTACAAACAAAAGTAATAATACAGACAGATACAATGAATGAACCATCATAGACCACAAACAAATATACATACATGACACGTACAGTATTAATAATGAGGATTTAAGAAAAAATAAAGGTATGGCATGGTATGGAGGGGAAGTTACCTTATCCTCAGCATTCAGCAGCAAGTAAAGGAAGATTATTGAGAGGAATCTCAACTCAAGAGGCTCAGTGTCGGGGGCCATCAAGAGGACTAGCTCAGAAATGCCTCTGTTCAGTGTCTTTTTTGAGCTGAGCTACAAATACAAAAAGAAATACATGTTTTATGGTCGCTGAAAAAAAAAACGCAATAACACACTTAAAATAAATGGAAGAACCAATGAAATGAAATGAAAGCAGAGGCGAAAGAAAGTTCATTTCCTGTGAGTTGAGCTGCTGCTTGTAGTTGGTAGCTTATCTTGTTGAACAAGTTCTTCAACAGTATTCACTACAAGAAAAAAGTTTATTTGTGACGAAAAATTTTTGTCATAAATTTTGTCACAAATGACAATTTTCGACACAAATAATCAAATTTCGTCACAAATAAAATTGCGACACAGGAATTTGTGCCGAAATTTCATAAAATTTTGCCACTAATAAGATTTTTTCTTGTAGTGATTGTTATTGTGAGTTGAGTTGAGCATCGGCCAAAGGTAACCACAATTTTTGTGATTTGATTGAAAGAAAGAAAGAAAACTTGAAGAAGAACATTCATTCAAGTCAGATTCATTGAATCGTTTGTTTAGAAGGAAGAGAAGATAACGAAAAGAAAAGGTAACCAACCATTTTTGTGATTTGATTGAAGGGTGAGAAGAGAAGAGAAGAGGGGGCTTAGGGTTTTTCTTTGGTGGAGAAGAGAGAGAGGGAGAAGAAAGAGAGGAATGAGTGTGGTAATTAAATTAAATCTCGCCCAATTAAATTACATTTTTTACGTTTAAGCTAGATGCCAGTGAAAATTAAAATTAAACAATGAAAACATATATGTACGAGTAAACAAGAGAATACATCGATATCAGTAGGAAGGACTCTCTTTGGGGGAAAATATACAAGGATTATAGACTACAGAATAGGTGAATGAATGATACAGTCCTACACAGCACAGCTAGATAGTTTTAATATAATAACACTATCATTTTTTGGAAACAAAAAAAGCTTCAAAATTCCCTAAGAAGCCAAGATTTTGAGAAAGTGAAAGAGAGAGACACGTAGAGAGAGAGAGAGAAAGGTAGGAGCTCAGGAGAGAAGCTAGGAAGCAAAAAAAAGAAGAAGTGCGCAATTAATAACCAATAAAGCTCTCTTGTCAAATCACAACATTAGGTGCTATGAGGATCTGACTCTGATCTTCGATCAACAGAACAGTAGTCTAGCATCTCTCTTATTCCCTAAATAAAGTAACACAAACAGCGCAATTAAACTTCAATCTTATTAAGAAATTTTTCAAATCCATTTTTTTATTTATTTTCTTCTCTTTAAATTAATCACACACTAAACTTAAACAACTATTAAGCTCCTCTTATATACTTTTTAAAAGCAGAGGCAAAGTAATAATACTGAGTGAACTGAAACTGAGCTTCTAAGATTCATCCAGTTATAAAAAACTTATCACTACAAACAAAAGTAACAATACAGATACAATGAATAAACCATAGACTATAGAGCACAAACAAATACATGATGTACAGTATTAATAATGAGGATTTAAGAAAAAATAAAGGTATGGTATGGTATGGTATCAGAAGTTACCTTATCATCAGCAGCAAGTAAAGGAAGATTTTTGAGAAGAATCTCAACTCAAGAGGCTCAGAGTCGGGTGCCATCAAGAGGAGAAATGCCTCTGTTCAGTGTCTTTTTTAAGCTGAGCTACAAATACAAATCAAAATACATGTTTTATGGTCGCTGAAACAAAAAGAAAAAAGAAAAAAACGCAATAACACACTTAAAATAAATGGTAGAACCAACGAAATGAAATGAAATGAAATAAAAGCAGAGGCGAAAGAAAGTTCCTTTCCTGTGAGTTGAGGAGCTGCTTGTAGTTGGTAGCTTATCTTGTTGAACAAGATCTTCAACAGTATTGTTATTATGAGTTGAGCTGAGCTTGATTGAAGAGAAGAGAAGAGAAGAGAAGGGGGCTAGGCTTAGGGTTTTTCTTTGGTGGAGAAGAGAGAGAGAGAGAGAGAGAGAGAGAAGAAAGAGAGGAATGAGTGAGTGTTATTAAATTAAATCCCGCCCAATTTTAGAAGAAAAATCTTTGAAAATTGTAAATTGTAAATTTGTGATCTGAGATGAGACTGCATCTGCATGTTTCGGATTATGCATTGAGAGGTGAGAGAGACTAAGAGCAATGTTTGGTTATTTTGATCAGTTTTGTTTTGGCCCAATCCAATCCATCTTTAATTAATTATAATAAAACTTTAAATTATAATATTTGCGCTGAAATCAAATTATTATAGATTACCTGCTAAAAAGCGCGCGCGTGGTCAAGTGTCCAAAGCACATTACATTGATTTGCATTGGAGAGGGCCACACTTGACTTGACAATCAGACACTACACTACACTGAGTAAAAGCAATGCAATGAATGGACTTGGGTCGGGTGTTATTTTCAGCAGCATCATCTTTGTTTTGTTTTGTTTTGGGCCCAATCCAATCGAAATATCCAATCCATCTTTGTTTTGTCACTTACATACATCGAGGAGGGAGGGATTTCTTAATTCAAAATAAATAAATGTTAATTAAAATGCTAATTAATATATCTGATTCTATATCCTATACTATACTACCGTAGAAGAAGAGGAGGGGGAATAAATTATTATTATTAACTACTCAATGAAAGAATTAAATTATAGAACAGTTTCGGATCTTAAAAAAATTATTTAGAAAGTATCTCATAGACTTTCTTTTACATAGAGGGCCTATAAACTTATAGGCCGACCTATTTTATATTGTTTATTTTAAATTAAATAAATAAATTATTATTTTAATGGTTTTGAATAATAAAATTATATTATTTTAATTATTTTCTTTAATTATTAAACGTCTTGAAGGCTTAAACAGGCTAACAAGTCTATGTCAAGACTTTTGTTTTTTAAATATACGCCATGCTAAATTTATAATTTGGGCGTGCACAAGCTAACGAATCTGGCCATGCCTAAAGTATTTTACATGTGTCTGACCTATTTAAGCTAAAGCCTATCTCTATCCAGCCTATTTACACCCCCTACTTTTAACAATGGTTTTTCGTTGTTGATTAAATGTGAGTACTATAAACATGCTTTTAACGTTGGTTGGCCCGCCCCGCCCCGCCACCAACCCGCCAAAAACGGGACAGGGCGGGTTAACCCGCCATTAAATATAGGTGGGAAAAATGAACTCACCCCGTTTTATGGTGGGTTGGCA
>NW_026898271.1:0-46810 GCF_033153095.1 Gastrolobium bilobum
CACTAGCATTCCTGTGGTGGGGGAGTTCCTCGAGGAGTTTCCTGAGGAGATTCCTGAGTTCCGCCACAGCGGGAGATAGAGTTCTCGATTGACTTGTTGCCTGGTGGGGCCAATTTCTTTAGCTCCATCGGATGTCGCCACCGGAGTTGGCTGAGCTTAAGAAGCATATTGAGGATCTTTCGGCAAAGAAGATTTTCATCCGGCCGAGTGTGTCTCCTTGGGGAGCACCGGTCATATTTGTGAAGAAGAAGGACGGGACAATGCGATTGTGCACCGACTACAGGCAGTTGAACAAGGTGACAATCAAGAACAAGTATCCCCTTCCTCTTATTGATGATCTGTTGGATCAGCTCAGGGGTGATTGTGTGTATTCCAAGATTGATCTCCGGTCCGGATACCATCAGATTCGGGTGAATCCGGAGGATGTCCCTAAGACCGCGTTCGTTCGAGATACGGTCACTTTGAGTATTTGGTGATCCCGTTCGGACTCACCAATGCGCCGTACTGGATTGGGAGAGGCCCAAGACAGTTACGGAGGTGAGGAGTGGAAAGGGGCTGGGCTGTGTGTTGATGCAGTCTGGTAGAGCTGTTGCTTTTGCTTCGAGGCAGTTGAAGCCTCAAGAGGAGAACTACCCGACTCATGATTTGGAGTTGGCTGCGATTGTGTTTGCTTTCAAGATTTGGAGGCATTACCTGTTTGGCATGCAGTTTGCAGTGTTCAGTGATCACAAGAGCTTGAAGTACCTGTTTGATCAGAAAGAGCTGAACATGAGGCAGAGGAGATGGATGGAGTTTCTGAAGGACTACGACTTTGAGTTGAAGTACCATCCTGGCAAGGCCAATGTGGTAGCTGATGCTTTGAGTCGGAAATCCGTGACTCTATCCAGTTTGACGATGGGTGACTTCGACCTCATAGAGAAGTTTCGAGATCTGAAGGTGACCACCTTTTTTGGGGGTTCACTTCTCGAGATGGAGACTATGAGAGTCAGGAATGAGCTTATGGAGAAGATCCAAAAGGCGCAAGTGCAGAGAGAGTGTCTCGACTACGTGAAGAACCAAGACAGTGTGTCTTGGAATGAGGATGGCCTTCTGTTGTTTCAGAAGCGTGTTGTGATTCCTCGAGGTCCCTTGACCGAAGAGGTTATGGCGGAGGCCCATAAGGGATAGTTTACTGTTCATCCTGGTGCTACGAAGATGTACCAAGACCTGAAGAGAAATTTCTGGTGGCCAGGAATGAAGAAGGACATAGCTGTGTATGTGTCCAAGTGTTTGATCTGCCAGAAGGTGAAGATTGAAGACCAGAAGTCGTCTAGTAAGCTTTAACCTCTTGAGATTCCAGAGTGGAAATGGGAGAGCATTTCCATGGACTTCGTTGTGGGTTTGCCGAAGACTCAGGTTGGCTGTGACTCGATATGGGTCATTGTGGACAGATTGACAAAGTCTGCCCATTTTCTTCCAGTGAAGGTGAGCTTCACTACAGAGCAGTTGGCCAAGCTTTATGTTCGCGAGATCGTGAGACTTCACGGGGTGCCCGAGAGTATCATTAGTGATAGGGACCCGAAGTTCACATCTCGGTTCTGGGAGGCGCTGCAGGGAGCTTTTGGTACGCAGTTGAGACTGAGTACAGCCTATCACCCTCAGACTGATGGACAGACTGAGCGGACTATCCAGACCTTGGAGGATATGTTGCGGGCTTGCACGTTGGAGCAGGGCTCGGCATGGGATAGGTACCTTCCATTGGTGGAGTTTTCGTATAACAACAGTTTTCATGCTAGCCTGGACATGGCACCCTACGAGGCGCTCTACGGTAGGAGGTGTCGTACACCTACCTGCTGGTCTGAGGTTGGGGATCGTGAGTTGTTTGGCTTGGACTTTGTCCAAGATACCACCCTGCAGATCCAGATGATCAGGGAAAGGCTGAAGCAGGAGCAGAATCGTCAGAAGAGTTACTACGATGTCAAGCATCGTCCACTGGAGTTCAGTGAGGGTGAGCATGTGTTTGTGAGACTTTCACCTGTCACCGGTGTTGGACGGGCACTCGGAGTGAGGAAGCTGAGCCCACGATTTATTGGGCCATACCAGATTCTTTGTAGAGTAGGACCTGTTGCCTACCGGCTTGCCTTGCCTCCGAACTTGGCTAACATCCACGACGTGTTTCACGTGTCTCAGCTTCGGAAGTACATAGAAGATCCGTCGCACGTGGTGCAACCTGATGATGTGGAGGTTCGGGAGAACCTAAAGACTCCCGTCGGACCACTAAAGATTCTCGATCGTGGCGAGAAGCAGCTGAGGAGCAAGATCATTCTGATTGTCAAAGTGCAATGGTCAGGAAGAACTCCTGAGGAGTGTACCTGGGAGCGAGAGGACGAGCTTCTCTGGAAGTATCCCGACTTCCGAGACAGGTATATTCTGATTTTGAGGACAAAATCCTAAAAAAAGAGTGGTGAATGTAAGAACCCGCACCGTTAATTAAGGAATTTAATTAATAAATTATGAGAAAATAGGAAATGATTCCATAATTGACCCTAATAATTATTATGAGGCTTTAATAATTATAGTAAGTGATTAAGAATGCTGAAAGTCGCTTTTCGGAAGAAAAGTGCAGATACCGGTTCTGCCAGTCGGTATAAATGCGTACCGAAAAAGTATCCCGGAAAATTATAATAAGTGCATGATAATTACTAGAATAATATGTAGGACTTGTAAAACGAGTTTCAAGTCCAAATAATGAGAACTGGTGCTAGAAACCGGTACTGACTTTGAAAACCACGTTACGGAAAGGTGCTCTGAAAATTATAAGAAAAATATGATAATTCTTGTAAAATTGAGTAGGTTAAGAATCCAAAGTTTGGGATTAAAATGCTAAGCGTAGCAATTAAAGTTAATACTGTGTGTGAATTGGTTAAGTGGCTATAAATAGGCTTGGCACATGATCCTAGGTCATTTTCTTGCCTTGCTACGTGAGAGTTTTCTGAAGAGAGGAGCCAGCCACCTTGCCATCCTCTTACACCTCCATTTCTTCATAGAAAATCCTCAAAGTAACCACCTTTCTCCATTTTTGCTTCATCAAAACACCATGGTTGTGTGTGGGTGAACCTTGGGTGGGAGGAAAGCTCTTAGTTTCTGAGTGTAAGCTTCTGAGTTGCTTTGTTTGGGACTGAGTTGGGAGATACCTTGATAGAGGCCTTGTTCTTGTCTTTTGGTGCCAAGGAGTGATCTTTTGGCTTGAAGAGCTTACCTTGGTGTGGTGATTTTCGTGCATCACTAAGGCAGAGGCTTGGGGTACTTCATTGAGCATCTAAGGCTCTTCTTTTTCTGAGTTTAAGGACCCCATAGATATACCTTGAACCTTTCCTTTGATTTTTCATGAAAATGACTTGTTTTGGTCATGAAAAGAGATAACTTTGATTAATCATGTTAAAGGTTGTTAGTTTATGTTTAATAAGTAGTATTGAACATCTGTTTTGGGCTAAAATGAACCTTGGACCTTGGGGAAGCCAGGGAGGCTCGGTTTATGCAGAAAAATTCTGCAGAAAACTGTTCTGCCCGCGTGGTAATCGATTACTTTTGGTTGGTAATCGATTACCATGTGCAGTAATCCATTACCATGTGCAGTAATCGATTACCTATGTTTTGGTAATCGGTTACCTAGTTCAGTAATCGATTACCATGTCTGGGTAATCGATTACCACCTGTGAAAAATGACCAGAAACCAGTTTTAAAGCGTGGGAAAGTCCCCATTTGGGCATGATGGCCAAAGAGGTTTGTGTTACTGTTGGGAAACAGTGATACCTTTAATTGTGGGACTTAATGTTTGATAATTATGATCTAGAAAAGATGTAATCGAATAAGGAAATGTTGTCATAAGGAAATGAACCTTTAAAGTATGGTTATTGATGATATTTCTCATATAAACAGATTGTGATTTTGCTGTTTGTGGGTCTTGAGCTTGTGCAGACTCTTGGTATTGGATAGCTAGTTTACAAGGTAAGCTTTCGTGTCCTCGGTTTAGCCATGTTGTGGTTCCACCATGTCCCATGGAGGTATGGTTATATGCATGCTGTGTTACATGCTTTGGATATTTGAAATGCTGTTGAGCTTTTTGTGTAATGGCTTTTAATATGCATGTGTTGTTTCATCTTGACGGTAAGCCTAAGTATGTGGCGTCATACGATATGGTGATCCGGGGTGAATGCAAGTGGCGTCTTGCACTATGTGTGGGTATTTGGCGTATGTAAATCCTGCATTTCTCTGGCCAGTAGAATAGAATTGACACACATGACATGATTATCTGCTGCATTGCACTGTTTTAGAAATGATATTGATGAACTACTTTTAAACTTATAATGCACATGTAAGTGAGCTTGTGGTGGAAGATCCTTGAGGACCCCTTGTCTTACTGAGATTTCTTGTTTAGAGATCTCACCCCACGTTTGGGGAATGCTTATTTCAGTTTCAGGTAGTATGGTGACTGATGCCTCTGGCGGCAGGAGGCCAGAGCTTAGTTGATGATATTATGCTGTATTGCTGCCATGACTGGATTTGGATGCTGTTTATGTTTTCCGCTATTTATGATTATGTTGTTGTTGAGACTGATGTTGGGCGTGTTTCCTTATTTGAGTGAGCATGGGGATTGTCCATGACACTTTATGTTAGTACTTCTAGATTAGAGTTGTATAACTGTTAGATGGTCCGGTCTACGTTGTTGTAGTTCCGTGACTAGAGCCACACTTTTATTATCTATATTATGAGGTATTTCAGTTAGCTGTTTTATTGCAATTACATACCGGCGATATTTTGAAATGGTTAAGTAATCAAGCTGGTAATGAATAATGACATCATAATTGAAAAGAAAAAGATATTCCGCAATTTTTAATTAAGCGCAGCTTAATACGATATTATGATAACATTACCGGATATATACGGGATGTTACAACAGACATGGGCAACTCAAGCCCCACAGCAATCAGGGTTGCAACAAAAGAGTGCGTAGCCCTAGAGTCAAACAAGACATCAACACAAGTACCACCAATGGTAACAATACCTCTAAATGGTTCGGAGTTCGATCCGACTGCTGACGATCCAGGGTATAAACACGCCCTGTAGACGGTGGCACTGCCGGTGCTGAGGTAGGTGGAAGGGTAACCATCTGTAGCGGCACTGCCTGAACTGTAGCCGTTCTCGTCGTCGCCGACGGACAGCCTCTGGAGAAGTGGCCCTCCTTGCCACACTGAAAGCAAATCAACTGGCCGGTAGAACACGGCCCAAAATGAGTCTTCCCGCATCCCGAACACCTGGGAGCAGGAGGTCTCGCTGCACTCCCCTGAGCAGAAGTCCTCTTGAACTGATTCGGCGCTTGCCGATCCGCCAACTGCTTTCCCTTGCCCTTGTTCCCAAACTTCCTGTCTCTCCAAGAAGTGGAACTACCAGCTACTACCTTCGTCGCCTCTGCAACCTTGGCCTTCTTGGCCTTACTCGTGTTGTAGAAATCTTCAATATCATGACACTGCTGAACCAGTGTCCCAAAGTCTCTCGAAGCAGAACCAGCAAGGTAACCGGCAATATCCTCACTAAGTCCCCTGCGGAACTTAGTAGCCAAGAATGTAGGAGTAGGCCTCGCCATCCTGAAGTGTGAAAACTTCACCTGCTCATTAAACTTGGCCAGGTACTCGTCAACAGACAACGAGCCCTGAACCAACCTGTCAAACTCCCCTTGCTTCTCTCCTACGCGTCATAGGGGAAGTAGTGACCCAGAAAATAATCCTCAAAGAATGGCCAAGTCATCATATGGCCCTGCATCTCGTAGACATGAGAAGTGTTCGTCCACCACTCATGGGCATCGCCCTCTAGCATGTAAGTAGCGAACATCAACTTCTGCGGATTGGTACACTGCATGACCCGAAAAATCTTGTCCAATGCCTGAAGCCATCTTGCAGCAGCAATGGGATCATAAGACCCATCAAAAGTAGGTGGCTTATGCTTACAGAAAGCATTCAGCCGGCGATCAATCGCATCTCTGTCCTCAGCGGGCTCCACAAAGGGTTCCATCACCCCAACATCATGTGTAGCACTACCAATGTTACTCAGGGTCTCATCCTGAACACTAGGTGGAGGCGGCGGCGGTGGCGGTGGAGGTGGTGGCGGTGGGAACTGACCAACAGCTGGGCCAGCTCTCATCTCCTCCAACTTGGCCCTCATCAAGGTCATGTTCGCCAACCGATTTGCCTCAAGAGCATCCTCCATGGCCTTCTAGTTCGCTTCTCTAGCAGCGTCCATCATTGCCACGTTGGCCAATCTAGTGGCCTCCTACATCTCAGCCAATGCAGTCAGGATTGGATCGAGTTGATCCTCAGCAATCTCACGTGTTCTCCTGGATCCTACCATGACTTTGCACAAGTTACACAAATTATGAGTTGATCAGGCCCACACAATGTGATCACATATGCATCATCATAATAACAACCAACGGAGCAAACACACAAGACAGACACAACCAAACATCTTAATCGTTGCAATACATACAGGCTTTTCCCTTGAACCGTTGCTCTAATACCATAAAATGTAACACCCCGTGTATACCCGGTAATGTTATCATACTATCGTATTAAGCTGCGCTTAATTAAAAATGCGGAATATCTTTTTCCTTTCCAATTATGACGTCATTATACTTAGCCAAGTTGATTACTTAATCAATTTCATAAAATATCGCCTGTATGTAAATTGCAATAAGACATCTACTGAAATACCTCAATATATAAATATAAAGTGAGTATCTAAGTCACGGCATTACATAACGTAACCCGAACAATATCCTGATACATTAATACAACTCCAAATAAAACAAGACATAACCCAGTCTAAGTGGCATGGACAATCCCCATGCTCACCAACTCAATAGAGTCTCAATAAAATAATCATAAACATAAGATGAAGCTCAAAGCATAAAAGCAGCATGCAGATCCAGCATCCAATAAGTCAGCATATAATATCATCAATATCTAACTCAGCTCAGGCCTCCTGCCGCCTGGGGCCTCAACCCCAACATTACCTGATCCTGAAATAAGCATTCCCCAAACGTGGGGTGAGATCTCTAAACTAGAAATCTCAGTAAGACTAGGGGTCCTCAAGGATCTTCCACCCCAAGCTCACTTACATGTGCAATATAAGTTCTAAAAGCATTTATATCAGTATCAGTTCCAAAACTATGCAGTGCAACAGATATTCATGCCATGTGTGTTTAAACTATTCTACTGGCCAGAGAAATGCAGGAATACGTCTATTACCTACATATAGTACTAGGAACACCGCTTGCACCTCACCCACAGCCTCACCATATTGTATGTACCATATACTTAGGCTTACCGTATAGGTGGAACACCACATGCATATCATAAAGGCACTAGCATATAACAACTCAATAGCATTTCCAAAACATCAAAAGCATGTAACACAGCATGCATATAACCATACCCCCATGGGACATGGTGGAACCACAACATGGCTAAACCGAGGACACGAAAGCTTACCTTGCAAGCTAGTTATCCAAGCCAAGAGTCCACAATCTCAAAGTCCAAACACAGCAGATTCACAATCTGTTATGGACCAATAATATATCAATAAACATGCACCGCAAGCATACAATATTAAGACAACGCCTTTCCTTTACGTTTTACGTCTTAAGGCTTCACACAAGCCATAAGCCCTTAATCACAAGGTTCTGACTTAATTCAATTAAAACAGAAGTTCAACTTCATCAATCTAGGGTCCACAAACCCCCAGTAGCCCACTGTACTCACAACACAGCTACTGTTCTACGAAATCCCAGAATATCCGGATATTCCTCGGGGACATATCCGGATATCCAATATCCGGATATCTCACTGTCAATATCCGGATATCCAATATCTGGATATCCAGATCTCCATATCCGGATATCAATATTTGGATATCTATATCCGGATATCAATATCTGGATATCTCACGGGAAAATATCTGGATATTTTGCGACAGAATGCAGTTTCTGCATTTCGCGAAGATATCCTTCAAAGATACCATTTTTACCGATTACAGAAGCCTAAACATGCATTTCTAGGTGTGTTTGACATTACCCCAAGTTAGGTTATCATCTTTTAACCATTACATGCATCAAGGTTCCATTTTTAACCATTAAACTCAAGCATAAGGGTGGGGAAGCTTACCAACTACTCAAAACTCAGCAAGAAGGTGCTCTTGGAGCTCACACTACAGCTCCAAGGTACTGACTTGTTCAGAACACGAAATGGAACACCAAGGTTGGTCCTTTCTCCACAAAGAACACACGTTGAAGCTTAAAAAGCCAGCTCCAAGGTTCCCACAACTCAACTCTCAAACTCAGCCCTCAAAGCTGACTTCAAATAGTGGCAAGGACCCAGAAAAAGCACTCACACTCCATCACCATGCAAGCTCTCACAAGCCCAAGGTATTTAGGTGAAGAAACCAAGGAGAAAGGAAGCTCCTTGGCTCACAAAATGGAGAAGAAGGTGGCAAAGGGTGGCTGGAGGTTGCTCAGCAAAATAGAGGCACGTAGGGACAAAAGGAATAACCCTAGGATCAAGTGCCATGGCCTATTTATAGGCGGATTAAACTTAATCGCACAATGTTAACTTTAATTGCTACGCTTAGCATTTTAATTCCAAACTTTGGATTCTTAACCTACTCAATTTTACAAGAATTATCATATTTTTATTATATTTTTCGGAGCACCTTTCCGGTACGCGCTTTTCATAGCCAGTTTCAGTTTCTGGCACCAGTTCTCATTATTTTGACTTGAAACTCGTTTTACAAGTCCTACATATTATTCTAGTAATTATCCTGCACTTATTATAATTTTCCAGGATACTTTTTTAGTACACATTTATACCGACTAGCAGAATCGGTATCTGCATTTTTCTTCCGAAAAGCGACTTTCAGCATTCTTAATCACTTATCATAATTATTAAAGCCTCTTAATAATTATTAGGGTCAATTATGGAATTATTTCCTATTTTAACATAATTAATTACTTTAATTTCCTTAATTAACGGTGCTGGTTCTTACATATACCAACATTTTTCTGACCTTATAGTTGCCGAAGAAAGGATTGAAATATTGGCTAAGGCTAGAAAAATATCCATAGGGAGTACAATCGATCCACGAATGAGAGCTTGGAATGATCATGTGGAAGTTAGATCCCATATCTGATTTGATTGCTTCGAAGTTATTGTTTAGTCGTACTATTTTGAACTTATGTTTATTTTTTTGAGACATCATCTGATATGAGTATTTGCATTTTATTTCCTCTTCTTTCTTATTTTTGTTTCTATTCTTAGCCTTTGCTTCAAATCCAATTGCTCATTCATGTTTCTCATGCCTTTTACCTTATTGTCTTCATTTTAAATTTCTTCTAAAAAAAACTCAAACATTTTAAATACTTTGCCACAGTAAAAAAAACAAAAATTGATTCTAGTGTGATCCCTTGATGAAATCAACCTTGAATTTGATAAGCTAATAGATGCAATAAAATGAGCACAAGAAGATGATTGTGCTACTAAATCATCACAACTTAACTCCAAACAATTGTCAGATGAACGATGCATTTGAAGTAGCATGCGAAGGTTTTAGAAAAGCATCTCAAGGATTGGTAGCAAATGCTCCCGTACATATTATAAGCAGTACCACTTTCTATGGTCAACATTATAGACATTTGTCTAAACCAACCAATATTGACAGTAACAAGAGATTTCAAACAAAAATGAGAGAAAAAGAAAAAATGAATAATAGAAAAGAAAAAAGAGAAAGAGTAAATACCCAAATTGGTCCCTAACAAAATACTCGGTACCCATTTCAGTCTCTAACAAAAATAAGCTAGCTGGAAAGTCCCCAACAAAGACGAATGGGTCCCACGTTAGTCCAAAACAGATGGTGTCACTGATGATGATGATGTGTAACGTTAATGGACATGCTGACTGCCACGTTGGAGGTGGAACGATGTCATCTAGAGAAAGGAGATCCACGTTGCTCAGAATCATTTGACTAAATGAATTTAACGTTAAGGGGTCTTTCCCTCAAAATTTCATGAAAAGAAAGTCATCTTATGCTTTAGGATTCTTCTTAAACCAAAAAGAAGGGGATTCAATCGAAGATTGAACGTTTGAATTTGGGGATTTACGATTTAGGGTTTACTGATTTTGGGTTTATCCTCTATTTTGGGCGTTATTTGAAACTTAGTCTTTAGGAGATGAATATTTCTTCAAGAAGGGGGAGCTCAAGCCCTTTGATAACACATATTTTGTTACACTTATTTATTACTCTTGGTTGGTATTTTTATGATTTTTTTGAATTAAATAAAGGTCTTTTGGGTCAAATCAGAATTCTAGATTTTAATTGGGTTTAATTGATTTTCGTCATAATTTTCCAGATTTACACTACTTTCATATTTTGACCATATCTCACTCTATAGATGTCCGATTGACTCTGTTCTTATTGATTTTTGATGCTAACAGAAAGGGCTACAATCGCTATTTCAGCTACTGAAGCCCAATTTGGACGGGAAGATGGTCGAAACTTGAGCCCAAGATGATGCGTTTTTGCTGGAATTTTATTTTGATATTTGGACTTGTAAATTAATTAGAACCCAATGTGTTTAGGGCCCAAGGCCGTGTTTTAATGTTTTATTTTATTTTATTCCATTTTTATTTTATGTATGGGTCGAAGTGGTGAAATCCTATCCGTTCTGAATGATGGCTATTAAAGGGAAAGTTTAAGAAACCCTTCGGCAGTTAGAATTTGAGGTTTTGACGATTGACAAATTTTCTCTGAGTTTTCAATTAAATTTCATTTTTCTTCTTCATCTTGTGTTCTTATTCTTTTCAAATTTTAATTATGTTTACCTTAGCCATGCGAGGCTAAGAACCCTTTAATCAACCTAAGGGTAGCAATTCCATGGATTAGTCTTGAGGATCTGCGTTTTATTTTAAATCAGATTCGTTTCCCTTCCAAACTCAGATTGATATCGTGCGATTGTGGATATTCAATCTGAGGTTCGTGATTGCAATTATGGAAAGGGATTAATCATCAGATTTGATGATTATATTGATTGACCCTATGACCTTAAATCAAACAGGCTGATACTCTGCGATTGTATGAGTAGAAGCACCATATTTGATCAAACGCTAAGCGATCGCTTAGAGAGGGTTCTCAATTGAAAATAAGGATTCTGATTCAATTGACATCAATCACGATTCTAATATCTTTTTATTCGAGGAAAACGTCCTAGGAATCATAACCTTAGGTTGGTTATTTTTAATTACGATTTCAAATTCATCTTTTACATTCTGTTTTTATTTAAATTCTAAAATTAACAAAATCCCTCCTTCCCTTTTATATTTTATTTTATAGAACATTTCTGATTTCAAGCAGGTTCTTTGGGAGACGATCTAAGTTGCCCTATCATTACAAATCCTAAGCTCGGTAATTTGCGTGGGTTCGATAGCGCACGTCACCCTTTTAGTTCATTGGGTCAAGAAGTGAAAGAAGCAGAGCTGCTCCATTGTGTAAATGTGGGAGGCACAGGGTTGTTTACACCTCCAAGACCATTAAAAACCCAAATAGAGCATTTTTTGGGTGCCCCAATTTCAAGGTGAGGTGTTTTTTTCCATGCGTTCTTTGTCTAATTTGAATGTTATTAACTGTTTGGTTTAATTTGGTGTTAGAAAAAGAAGCCACACTGAAACTTTTTTACATGGGTGGATGATGCTACATCTGATACCATGGAGCTGGAAGATTGGAGAATTAATAAGCTGGAGTTGAATGTAGCTGAAATGGAATTTAAGTTGAACTTTGTGGACATGAAGCTCAATGATGAATTGTAGCTGGAGGTGAATGACCACAAAAAGAAGATTAATGAGAACTATATAAAGATTGATGAAATGTCAATGGAGATGCATGCAGAGTTTCAAAAGGTGGAGAAGGAAATTAAGCATGTGTGTAGGTGTGCTAGGGTGTTTGCTGGATCCATTATTGTTGTGTTTGTAATATGTATAGTTCTTGCAAGTAGGGCTGGAGTGAAATAAAAAATGTGGTTCTGTTAATATTTGCTGGTGTATGTAGAGTTGCGGATCTAGCAAGTGTACTAGTCGTACAAGTAATAAAATGATGAGCAAAGATCGTTCCCACGAGGATTTGTGTCAAGCACTGACTAACCATATGTACTTGAGTTGAATCAAACAAAAGTTCATAGATTGCATAGATTTCTTGTCACCAGAAACTACACTGAATTGAATTAAAACTTGATAAATAAATAAAATGTAAATTATAATGTAAACAAGTAGTCAAATGTCAATTTCCCTCAAGCATGAATTTATAGATGAACCAATTTCCATTATGAATTATCTACCATGTGATGTTGATCAACCTTTTTCTTATCATCTCAAGATGTAATCCCTTACTACCCTGATAGACACATTAATCAGAAACCCCAATCCCTTGGTGATTCCTTTCTTAATACATGCATTAATTACTAAGGTCTTAAGATCACATCAGAATCCTAGCATCAATCCCTTGACTACTAGAACACTGATGATGAAGTTGTCAAAAATAGAGAAACAATGTAAACATGTCTGTTCTACACTATTCCTCAACATGAAGAATTAATCAAGAAAACTTCATACAATCATATAATAGATAAACAAAACATCTAATTAACCATTCATAAATTCAAACTTGAGTTCCATTGAATCAGACTACAAAGGACTCTACTCAGACATAATTGAAATACAAACAAGAGAAGAAAGATAGATCAAACTCCATTGTCATGATAGTTGAGTCTTCAATCTCCAAGTATAATTACATAGGAAATACTAACTATTACTAATCCTAAAGAATTTGGAAAGTCAGAGAAAATGAGGAGTCAGATCAGATCTATGAAAGATCTGACCTGATCTCCCTTCTCCTAGTGTGATGAGAAAAGTCAGAATGAGATATGATAGGATATGAGAGAGTTGAATCTGCTTTTTATCTTGTGAAGGCCCATTTTCCTTTTATAGTTTACAAATTACAACTGAAAAACTGACATGGGCGCTAAAACTCTCATTTCTGGACGTTTTAGCGCTCAACCTTGACGGATGCCCAACTGCTTTTAACTGTGTTGGGCGCTAAAACGCCCAGTTTTGGCCATTTTAATGTTCAGCACCAGCATCTTTTGTGCAGCAGGGCGCTAAAACGCTCAGTTTTGGGCGTTTTAGCGCCCAACACTTAGCATTTTCCAATTTTCAGAATCTTCTTCCTTCTCTCTTTTGCTTCTTTGAGCTTCAATTCCCTACAAGAACAATGTAAATTTTCAATACAACTTCCAGAACTTGTATTTAGGAATTTATAAGACATTGACCTCTTTTTCATCCATTTAATCACACAAATTTATACTAATTCATGCTCAAAAACCTGATGAACTAAGGGTTCATCACAATTCCCAGATTTGAACATTGCTGTCCTCAGTAATGAATTAAAACAGAGAAGGACTTGAGATTCTTTACATATGAAATTCATGAGGATGAACTTCAATTAACAAAAGATCAACATTTCATGATACAAAATTATAATCATGCAATCTCTTATTTCCTATGATTTGCCCAACATCATTTGTGACTTTTCAACAGATCAGTAAAGATGATATACAGAGACTTCCAAACAACAACACCCCCTCACTAGGAACTTCTCAAAAATTATGAGAATTTTAACACTCTTGCACACTAGTGTTTAAGGATGTACTTATCACTCACTCTTCACTGCACTCAAACTACCATAAGCTTGCCCATCTTCTCACTATTCATAGTAACAATGATCCATAAGGTAGATCAAAAAGGTTTTGGTATGATTAGCAATGAGGCTTGGTGTGTGGCTTGACTAGAGGTAAGGATTTCTGCAAAAGGGGAAGTTCAGATCAAATGAATCAGATTCAGATAAGAGGTAATTCATAGTAATTAATCAATTTCTTCCTAATTCCCTCAACTTTTTTCCTTTTCATTCCTTGTTCTTTTCTTTGAACCTTTCTTCCTCCTTTTCTTCCTGACACTTTGTGTTTTTAATTTTTTCTTTTCTTTTTCTTTTTCTTTCAGACACTTTGTGTCTTTAATACTTCCCTCTGTCTCTTCCAAACACTTTGTGTTTCACAACCTTTTCTTTCTTTTCCTTCTTTCTTTCTTATGTTTTCAACACCTTGCATTCACTTATTGCAAAAACACTTTCCTCCCCACAGAACACTCCATCCCTTATCACTTATCTGAAACTTTTAATCTGAAGGATTGGAATAAATGTGGTTCTTGGCTTGATAGACAACAGGCTAGGCTCAAGTGTTTCATGCAATTGGAACTTAAAGGTTGGCCATTTGACTTTCTGGTTCAAGAAGGAAATGCCTCTACCCTACACATCATCAACCATTTCAAGCAAGAAATAGGGCAAGTTCTAGAGCTATTCATGCAGTGAAGTGCTCTTTGAACAAAATTTTCTGTATAGGCTCAATTTCCTCACAGTTCAGAGTGCATGCTTGACTTTCTCTATATGCATCAAAACTAATCTTTCTACTCTTACACATTGAATGAGTCATGCAATCATTTCATTTAAGCTCAACATGCAAGGTATAAGATTGTATCCTTAATTTGATCAATCATATAAAACTTTGATCAGTCAAATCCTCATGAAATTCCATATCAAAATTGAAATCCAAATTCAATATTACAGCTAAAATCTAAATCACACAGAAAACTTAGAAAAGAAAAAGATTGAGATGTTTCCCTGTTTTGGCTCATCAATTGGTGTGACATCTCCTTGAAGTTTGCATGCCATTCAATCACACCCAATTCCCAGATTTAAATGTTGCTGTCCCCAGCAACTAATTGAAATCTAAAACAGTAATTGATCACTGAAACACATTATACATAACCCAATAGCATCAGTACTATCACAATGTGAATCAGTCAAAACAATAATTATCTCAATGTACTAAACTGAATTACAAAACTAAACTAACAGCAAAATAACACTAAGAGAAAACTACCCAGAAACATGTAAATCATATGAATAGACCAGCGCTAAAACGTTGAAATCAAGCGTTTTAGCGCTGGTCTCCAGAGACATGTGCACATTGATGTGCGTCGCAGCGCGCTAAAACGGTCACGTTTGAACGTTTTAGCGCTCTGGACCAGAAAGAACAAAAATTCACACATAAATTTAAATTGCTGAAAAATAAAAGATTCAATCTCAAATATTAATGGTGTCTGTCAATGTTGAAGAACAAATCCCCGGCAACGGCGCCAAAAACTTGTTGCGGATCTAGCAAGTGTACTAGTCGTACAAGTAATAAAATGATGAGTAAAGATCGTTCCCACAAGGATTTGTGTCAAGCACTGACTAACCATATGTACTTGAGTTGAATCAAACAAAAGTTCATAGATTGCATAGATTTCTTGTCACCAGAAACTACACTGAATTGAATTAAAACTTGATAAATAAATAAAATGTAAATTATAATGTAAACAAGTAGTCAAATGTCAATTTCCCTCAAGCATGAATTTATAGATGAACCAATTTCCATTATGAATTATCTACCATGTGATGTTGATCAACCTTTTCTTATCATCTCAAGATGTAATCCCTGATAGACACATTAATCAGAAACCCCAATCCCTTGGTGATTCCTTTCTTAATACATGCATTAATTACTAAGGTCTTAAGATCACATCAGAATCCTAGCATCAATCTCTTGACTACTAGAACACTGATGATGAAGTTGTCAAAAATAGAGAAACAATGTAAACATGTCTGTTCTACCCTATTCCTCAACATGAAGAATTAATCAAGACAACTTCATACAATCATATAATAGATAAACAAAACATTTAATTAACCATTCATAAATTCAAACTTGAGTTCCATTGAATCAGACTACAAAGGACTCTACTCAGACATAATTGAAATACAAACAAGAGAAGAAAGATAGATCAAACTCCATTGTCATGATAGTTGAGTCTTCAATCTCCAAGTATAATTACATAGGAAATACTAACTATTACAAGAACTAATCCTAAAGAATTTGGAAAGTCAGAGAAAATGAGGAGTCAGATCAGATCTATGAAAGATCTGACCTGATCTCCCTTCTCCTAGTGTGATGAGAAAAGTCAGAATGAGATATGATAGGATATGAGAGAGTTGAATCTGCTTTTTATCTTGTGAAGGCCCCTTTTCCTTTTATAGTTTACAAATTACAATTGAAAAACTGACATGGGCGCTAAAACTCTCATTTCTGGACGTTTTAGCGCTCAACCTTGACGAATGCCCAACTGCTTTTAACTGTGTTGGGCGCTAAAACGCCCAGTTTTGGCCGTTTTAATGTTCAGCACCAGCATCTTTTGTGCAGCAGGGCGCTAAAACGCTCAGTTTTGGGCGTTTTAGCGCCCAACACTTAGCATTTTCCAATTTTCAGAATCTTCTTCCTTCTCTCTTTTGCTTCTTTGAGCTTCAATTCCCTACAAGAACAATGTAAATTTTCAATACAACTTCCAGAACTTGTATTTAGGAATTTATAAGACATTGACCTCTTTTTCATCCATTTAATCACACAAATTTATACTAATTCATGCTCAAAAACCTGATGAACTAAGGGTTCATCATGTAGCATTACATGTTGTATCAATTTTGGAATGTAAAGATTTGTAATGGAAGGACCAGTGTTGGAATATAATGAGATCTTGTTCATGCAATGTATATAAAATGGCTTATGTACTTGAACCTTTGTTTATTGGAACAAAGTGTAGTATAAACTTGAATAAGACAAAAAAAAATGCAAACACTATATGAACACTAAACTGAGGCTGTGATGGTGGGAATTATGCAGAAGGGGAAATGACTTGTTGGTCTGTTAACATCTTATTGTGGCACTGGTGTAACCATAAGTTTAACAGGGACTGAAAAGGACCTGATAAATTTGTTAAGGACCAATATGGATGTATGTGGTAGTAAACAAGGACTAAAAAGGTCCTCGATAAAAAATGTTGAGGACCTATAAGGGATATGAATTACTGATGGATGATAAGTGTAGTGATGCTACACATGACCCTGAAATGACACAGAAAACACAATATAAATACCAGTATTGACAGAAACAAGAAAGTGTATCAGTAGCAGTAGTAATGACAGATGGTTTGGACCAAAATTTAAAAATTGCACATGATAGAGAGTAATGACAGCAAAGACAGATAGTGACAAGACATTTTCCATTCATTTGATCAGATTCTAGTTACAAGTACATACCATGGCCAACTTGCCACAATCATGCCAAAAAATCCTACTGACATTTTTCCATAAAGACCAATACAATAGTGTTCCAAAAAAACATAGTGTTCCTACTAACTATGGCCATAACCAGTGGCATACAAAAAAAGCCTACTGACACATTTCAACAAGGCCAAAACCAAAGTATTTCCAAAAAAACCCAATTACAATCCCAATCATTTCCTATATCAGAGGAATCCAAAAAATAGCCTAATTTCAGTGATTACACAGTATTCCAATCATTTCTGTGGGGCTGGTCTTGAGGGCCTGAACCCTGGTGTAGATATGAAGCTCATGAATCTGGCCCTGGTGCCACTACTTGCTACAGTTACTGTCTCATTGGTCATAACCTCATTAGGATTGCATGGAGGTGTGCTGGTGCCTCTTGATGCTCTTGAACTTGGTTGAGCCTCGGTTGTTGCATGCTAGCTGCTTGTCTCTGTTACAGGGCATCCTTGACTCATGACTATTTCTTCAACTGTCTTTGATTCAACTTCAACATTAATTGGGTTTTGCTTTGACTTTGAACGAGCTGCAGGTCCCTTACATGTCTTGGGGTAATGACCAGTCTCACCACACTTGGAGCATTGAACTATGTAAGCCTTTTTCAGCTTCTTGTTTGTCTTTATAAGCTCTTCAGATGGATCTTTCTTGTGATGCTTTTTAGGACGTCCAATAGGCCTTTTCAAGCGTGGAGGAAGTGGTTTTGGGGCATCATATGCAGGCCAATATTGTTGGGAATTGACTGGGTTGAGTGTGTGTTCATATGTGGCATGCAAAGCATCCACTGTCAGCCATTGGTGAAGATGATTTTCGACAGGTTCATTCTTGTGTGCAATGGCAGCAACACACATCTTGGACCAAGTTTCCAGTCCATGTAGGTGTCCAAGAATTGCTGCAAATCTTCAACTAGTCCAGCCTCTTCTGCTGTGCAGGTGCAATCTTGCCCTTAAATGTTTGCAGAATACTCTTGTATGCTGCCATCCTTCACATTATGTAACACCTCATTTCCTCACACAAAGTCATTATAGGTTTGGACGTATAATTCACAATCTTTGAATTCCACACCTCAGCCATGTTATTTGTAATGTTGTCACATTTAGCAATTTTATTCCTCTCAATTGAAACGTTGTTATTGTTCATTTGGCACTGATTGCACTTTAACACTGAAGTAACACTGATCACTAAGTTAGTTATGCTTTCATTGCAGTCCTTTTCTCTGATTGATGGATAAACTTATGTTGAGTTGTTTGCAAGTCCTGTAGTGAAAATCATGAACTTGTGTGAAGACTTTGAATTGTGAACTGACTGGTTTGAGAAACTGCTCATTTTTACTAATGCATGTTTTAAACTTCTGTGAAGTAAAAAGAGCCGTGGATATTTGTGAGTGGTGATTCAGAGTTGTGTGAAAAAATGTAGATTCTGAGATTTCTGTTGCTTATGCATATCTGGTGTGAATTGAAAAGCTTTGTCTATCTGATGAGGAACTGTTTTTGTTGAAAGAATGGTGGTGTTGTGTTGTATTTGTTCCTGGAGGACAAGCAACATGCTGAGTTTGGGGGTGTGATAAGTCTTTGAATAAAGACATGTTTTCAGCTACATAGTGGCCTATTTTTACATAGTTTTAGTCAAATTCTCTAATGGGTTACTGATACATTTACATTTGGTTTTATTTCAGATTTGCAAAGCCCAACTTAAAAACCATGTCAGAATTTGCATTGGAGGGAAAAATAGGAAAACAAAAAAGAACAATACGGACAAAGTGAGAAAGTGAATTGAAGAAGGACAAGAAAGAAAAAAAAGAATAACCTCTCGTTGGTTAGCCATTCCTTCCCAAACCAATAACCTGAACCCTAGCCCTCTCTTCTTTTCTTGTTCGATAAAAACTAAACCCACACCCATAACCAAATAAAGCCTTAACCAACCTCCATATGATTTCCTTAAAACCACAGCCCATAAGACCTTCCTTTATTTTGCTCTTGCTCAAAGATCCATTCCAAATCCACTACCTGAACCAACCTACACCTGCAAAGAGACAAAATCTTAGTTGTCATCGGTATGAAGGACGAGCATGTGTGGAGCGGATTAAGGGTGTTGATCTCTTGGTGATGCACATGCAAAGGAAGACTAATCAAGTTATGAAAAAAAAAGACACGTCGATTCTGATCGAAGGGCTCACGTCGCTGCTGCTTGCGAGGAGGAGGAGATATAAAGAAGCAACAGGTAAAGGCTTAGGGGCTCTCTTCTGAATTTCTTTCCTTCACTGTTTTAGGAACTTTTATTTTTCGGTGTTTTTAGGTACGTGCAGAGCACATCTTATGATGTTGCTGTTGCCGTAGGAATTAGTTATTATTTTCTTTATTTGTAATTTTAAGTTTCTGTCACTGTTTTGATGCTCTTAACCCTATGGTTATGAGCTAAACTTTTTTAGAGTTGGGTTGAAAGAGTACCCAGAACTCATTTGTTATTAGTTGCTGTTTTAAAGCTTAAATGTTAATTTCTAGCTTGTTTAATGTTGTGTTTTTCATTCTGAGTTTGATATGTGATGGCCACACATAGGCAACTCCTAGTGGTGTGAAATTATTGGGAAATAACCCACACTAGACCTCACATTAAGCACATAGAAAGTTGAGTGAGATATCTCTCAATGGGTATCGCTCCAGAGATGAAGTTATCCCCATGTAACATAAGGAAATGGTGCTTCAAGGTCTTGTATTAATGGATACACAGGGATGAGTCATCTGTTATTTATAGGAAAAATTGTTGTTGGGAAACAATGGTTGATTTTGTATTTTCGTTAAGTTGGAACTGTTGAAAAAGTAACAACTATTTTCTTTGAAGCAACTTAATAACAGAAGAAGGAAGGGGAAATTGAAATCCAACTTGTTTTCAAATACTGTTTTTAAATCAATCTTTGTTGCCACTTCTTATTTTTGTTCAAATCATAGATTTTAATTTTCTGTTCTAAAACTTAAGAGAAAATCATAAAAAAATATAAATGCTCCCATTTAATTAATTTCCAGTTAGTTCAACTTCCTGCATCAATTGAATCTCTATTTTAACAAGAAAGTCTTCTAAAAAATATTTTCCTCGCACTTAGCTTAGAATAGCAGTTTGTTTAATTTGATTATATTTTGTTTTTGGTTCTGATTAGCAATTACAATTTTCATTCAAAGTCAAAAACGCCAAAGATCCTTGTGGGAACGATATTGGGGTCTCAAATACACCTTATATTACTTGTGGCTGCATATACTTGCGAATTTCTTGCATACTCTTTAGCAAGGCCAACATCGAGCCATGCCAGCCTGATTAAGACATCCATTTCCTACATACATATCATTCTTAGATAGTACAAACTTATCAATAGTGGCGGAGCCCGGGCCAAAAAAATTGTATGTGTACTTATTTTTCTTAATTTCAGTTAGTACATATTATAAAATATTTAAATTATATTAAATAAAAATCACATTAGCAGGAAGCATCAAAAAGAGTTATAATTTTATTAAATATTTTTTAATTTTTTTATATAAGAAAAAATGGAACACATAACTAACTTAACACAACTTATATAAATCTCTCACCAAATATATTTTAATTTTTTGATAGGGCCAAATTACAAATTTTAGCTGGGCCAAATTACAATTCTAGATTGGGCCAAATTATAATTAATTACATAATTATACATGATAAGTATAATTTGTTAAAATTTAGCCCGGGCCGAGGCCACCCCCAAACAGCATGTGGCTCCGCAACTACTTATCAATAAAACACTAGCTTGAAGCCATTCTTGCTCAATACTGGAAACTAGTTTTTTGAGTGCAACATCTTCAGTTTTGTATTTTTGCCCTAAACTATCGCACAATTCATTGGCGTCTTATAGGCACAATAAACATTGTACAAAGAGTTATCTGGACCATTGAGAATATGATTTCTGCATAGAAAATCCAAATGTTTCCATGCATCAACCCTTTCCTTGTTTTGTTTCTCCTTCCTCCAACCTAGGGACATCCTCCATGAGAAATCGAGCAAATTCAAAGTGGTAAAATAAACTAACATCTTTGACTTCCATCTTTTGAAATCAACCCCATTGAACTTCTTAGACTTCTCACCATGTGTTGGAATGGAAGGAACCCTAATACCCAAGTTACTTGAACTTGTTATTTCTACTACAAAAACAGAAATCAAATTTAGTTTGATTTACACAAAATCAAACCCTCAAACAGAACAATCAAATTATTGATCACATATTATATAAACTACTAATCAATGACAAACAGAATTCAGGATTGCCAAGAGTAACTGATAACCAATGCAATTATAAATTGTAAACAATGGTTATAACAATATATAATTGCATAATCTAGTAATTGTAATGAGATTTTGAGCCTGGACGGACATGATTGAATGCTTGGAATTCATAACACAAAGTTATGAATGATGTAGAAATTTTTTGGCAAAATGATGCTATAGGGATTAGAAAATTGAGATGCTTTTATGAAGCCCTAGGTTCTATGTATAGACATCGAATGGTCACCGAAAGTGCACCGGTTCGGCAGTGATACATCGCCAACGATGGACCAACAAGTCTGAACGTTTGAAAATGACTGAAAAAAGCAAATGGTAGGGATGAACCAGTATGACAGTTGAGAAAAAAACCATTAGGACATTTTTGGAATTTTTAAAATAAAACAAGGGCATTTTGGACAAAAAAATTAATTTTTAATAAAAATGTATTTCCCATATGTGGACGATGGGCCCGAACAGCGGCACGTGTGTATGTGTGGTGAACCACATCTGACATGATAGTATGATTTGTGTAACATCCTGGGTGCTGACGAGGGCGGGGAGTGATCGCCGGTGCGCAAGGGCACGGACAAGGAGCGGCTCCTGGCAGGCTTCCAGCGGCGGGGGTACATGAATGAATCGAATAACACCGGTAAGAGAGGGATTCCAGAGATTGTGCTGGTATAGGACAACACAGCTAAGGATAGCTTATAAGAATTAATTGGTACTACCTATGCTAACAAGATGCATCTGTTTTTCGGTAGCCCGGATCGGAAGAACTCCACAGTTAAGCGTGCTTGACTTGGAGCAATTCTGGGATAGGTGACCTCCTGGGAAGTTTTTCCGGGAAGTGTACGAGTGAGGAAAAAGCACACTGAAAAGTCTCGTGTTAGTATGTGGGGATAGTCATTGATTCTTGAAGCGGTCAGGCGTTACAATTTGATTGATATGCTGATATATATTTGGCATGATTTTATTTTGGATATGTATCTATATGCCATGTCATTATTTTGATAGCATAGGGGATGTCTATACCATACTGCTAGTCTGTATATGTTGTAGTGATGCATGCTCAGGTCTATGTTACTTATTTAATTGTATCTCTTTTGTTTATTTGATGTAATTATTTAAGTAACATTATAGACATTATATGGAGATCATATTACTATAAGATAGCATGGGCCGTCGATGGCTAGGAAAGATGTTTATTCATTTTGTGCCATGCTTAGTACATTGATAAATTGTTAATCATGTGAAAATTTCCAGCGAAATGTAAAAAAAGTAGATATAGTTGCAATACATAATGAAAAAGGTAAAAGTTAACCACGAGCTTCCGCATTTAATAAGTTAAAATGTGTTGCGCTTAATATCATATGAATGTTAATTATCTGGATGTAGACAAGGCGTTACAAGGGGCAATGAGGTTATGTCTTATAAAGCCTTCTTGACCTCCTTTTCCCCTACCTATGTGGGACTTCTTGAACGACTTCCTTCATCCCATTCGTTTCCTCCACTTCCAACTTCTTATTCATCACTCATGGATTCTTACACACAAAACAAGAGATAATCCAAGATTGAAATAAAAATATAGAGGAGAACCAGACCGAGTCAAATACATAATTCAGATTTAATATTTGTTAACAATTAGTAGAATTTGTTAGTTGATAAAAAAAAACATTGGATTGTTTCATGGATTAGAATCCATGACCTTTTAATAAAAAAAAAATAGTTTTTCTTTTTAATAATCTCAAAAAAATAGTTTTACCACTACGCAAACTTTCCCTCTCTTTTTTAGTTGTTATATGCCTTTTCACCTTGGTGATGTGATTTTTAAAATGTATGACCGAAATAATTTGTGGGTCAAAAGTTTTGCCAATATAATGCATAACAACGCGGTTGGGAAACAGACGCTTAAGGACATGATAGGATCCATGCCGCGTCATGTACAGTCTTTTGGCACGGTCATCAGTGTTCCTAAGACGTGATACCTTCCCTGCCACGTCCAGTACAACTTTTGGCACGATAATCGATGCTCCTAAGACGTGATACCTTACCTGCCACGTCCTGTAAACAAACAATGCCCCTTCTCTTTCTTTCTATCTGTTTCAACTTTCAATTTATTTTTTTGCATTTAATAATGAAATTTTGGTAAGAGAACTACTTAAGTGAACTACGACATTTTTGTTTGCTCATATCATGTATTTATTTTAATTAAAAAAAAATCTGTGGCACTGTGCCAATAGAGAAAGGAAATCCCTTACTCAGTAGATACACAAATATTTCAATTGGGGGGTTACGGGGTCACTTCACTGACCCGATTTTAAACATTAAAAAATATTTAGATACACAAATAGAGAAAGGAGATCCCTTACTCAATAGAGAATAGCGGAAGAGAGACGGCGACATGAAAAATTAACGGTGGGGAGAGAGAACCAGCATGGTGGAGGAGATCACTGGAACAAGGAGATTGGGTCTAGAAGATCGGAAGAAATTAAGAAGAATGATTCAAATTTCAGATCTAGTTCTAAATCTAGGCAACAACGAGCTTTTGTTTTTGTTTTTGTTTTTGTTTACACATCAAATGACGTCATTTTGTGTATATTTTTTAATGATTAAAATCGGGTCAGTGAAAGTGACCTCGTAACCCCCCAATTGAACTCGTGACCCCTGACCACTTCAATGGCCGAACCGAATTTAAAACTTTAATGATGGATTCGTCCCAAACAAGATTATCTTTTGCAGACGATACATATAATTTATAAAATAAAATAAAGTACTCTTTACCTAGCTAGACAGAGCCAACGAACAATTGTACAACTCATAGGTCATCTCTTTGTTGACACATTACTTATCGATATTTATTTTAAGCTTTCACAACTTTGCACAGTGCCACAGAACTTTTTTTAATTAAAATAAATACATGATATGAGCAAACAAAAATGTCGTAGTTCACTTAAGTAGTTCTCTTACTAAAATTTCATTATTAAATGCAAAAAAATGAATTGAAAGTTGAAACAGATTGAAAGAAAGAGAAGGGGTATTGTTTGTTTACAGGACGCGACAGGTAAAGTATCACGTCTTAGAAGCATCGATTACCGTGCCAAAAGTTGTACTAGACGTGGCAGGGAAGGTATCACGTCTTAGGAACACTGATGACCGTGCCAAAAGACTGTACAAGACGCGGCATGAATCCTATCATGTCCTTAGATCCGTTTCCCAACCGCGTTGTTATGCATTATATTGGCAAAATTTTTGACCCACAAATTATTTCGGTCATACATTTTAAAAGTCACATCATCAAAGTCAAAAGGCCGTTGTTATAAGCACAACGAAATAACACAAGGCAAAATCCTTTAGTTAGGTTTTGTCATATATATCCTAATTGTTTTGGGATGAACCATACTTAAATAGTTTTGTAGCATAGCATCTACAACCCATCTCTGTTGTTCTGAAAGATATGATGCTTAATGCACTTTCAACCTTTCAGTTAATATATACATAGGAAAATGAAGATTTAAAATCACCACTCATGAAACCTGACTTGTAAGGATAGGGGCATGAGAAATCCTTATTCGCTGCCTCAAGAATAATCTTCTATCTCAAAACTTAACTCATCACTAAGATCATTCTAAAAATAGATTTTAGCTGATCAAATTACTATTTTTTTCCTTTTTTCTTTTAAGAGAAACAATCTAATATAACCATATGGTCCTGAATTTTGAAGAACATAAATATCCCAGCAATTCAACTGAGGAGCTAGGATGCTGTCTGAGCAATAAATGTCCCATTTGTTCATCACTAATCAAGCAACAAACATCCCAATCTGGAGCCAGCAGCGGAAAGAGACAGAAAGAAAAAGAGATTGACCTGAAGTTGAAGAGGAACAGAGAGATGCTATGAGGCGTGAGAGAGACAACAAATAATTACGTGAATATTCTTCTAATAATGTTTTCTATAGTTTTTCTTAAATTTTAACAAATAAATCGTTCCAGCAAAAGGTTAGTTCAGCTAATAGAATCACATAAGCAGAACAAAAAAAGCCATGGATTGAAATCCTGCAGCTGTTTCTTGTTTTATAAGTATCACTATAAATATTTACTGAATTGTGTAGTATGTACTTTGAATTATTGAAATGAGACAACGGCTTTGCCCCCTAAATTTTTATATTGAAAACATTAAATGATAATATGTATTTTTTAGAATATATTTAATCAAAGGAAAAACAAATAGAGCACTATAAGACCGAAAATAAGGAAAGAAGCAAAGAAAGAATTTCCCGCAGCTAGCTCATAGGCAAAGAACCTGAGCATTATATTACGAACAAGGATACAATCTATAGGGCAAAAAGAAATCAAATGGGTAAACAGTATAACATCAAGAATATATTTATTTCAAATTCGTTAGAGTCGTGGTTGATGAACCCAAAAGCAAAGATTGTGGGGAAAAATAAGAAAAATAAAAAAATAAAAATCTAAAATCTAAAAATAAAAAAATAAATAAATAAAAGGTTAAAAAAAAGATAAATAAGAGGAAAAATAAAAAATAGAAAAGGATAAAATAAAAATAAAAAAATCAATAAAAATTCAAATTATTGATTAAATTTCTGATTCTGGGACTGGGCATATTGATATTTTAAAAAATTGCTTACCTTAGAATGTAATTTCTCCCTCTTCACTGGATCCTCTTGATCAAAAGCATTGGTCCTTACTTACGGGGGAGTTGATATCTGTAAAAGCTTTGTATTTACTACTAAGTGGGGCTCAGGACTTAGATCACCTTGGTTGGGATGTAAAAGTTTTGTATTTGCTACTAAGTGGGGCTCATGACTTAGATCACCTTGGTTGGGATGACTGGTGTTGGGGGGAAATAAATTAGAAAAGGAAATAATCAACTAAAGAAATGAAGGGATATATAGGAAAAAATATTAGAGTGTCTAGAATATAGGAAGAAAAAAGGGTCTCTCCCCCATAATATTTATAGCTTTACTCCTATTAATCCTAAGACACAGTATTCGCCAACTTAATTTCCACTTTCATTAAATCTTATTTTATTATTTTTCCTCGAGAAATTTCGGTCGACCTCTTATTCTTTTCGTGTTAAGTTCTTAGTAACAAAGTTTCCGGCCATCGACCCGGCCGAGGTCAGGGGTCACGGGATCACGGATTCAAACGAAGGGTCACAGAGTCACTACGCTGACCCAGTTTTATATATTAAAAATATAAATATATATATCCTATATGAAAATATTAAAAATAAACCACCAATCATCAAAGATTCAAAATATACTTAACATAATTCACCAATTACAACCACAAGTCAATATTACACAACCTAATTAAAGTATCAAGGTACCAAAGTACAAAACTCATATTCTAATGGAGTCACTACGCTAACCCGGTTCTGCCTCTTTTGAGAAGGTCCCTAACAAAGGAAAATTTAAAGGAAGTAAGAAAGAGTTTTTGTTTTCCATCGACGACTGTAAGGATTTCATTTGAATGGGTAAAATTCTTACCTTTTCTAGAAGATTCACAGCAACGACGTGAAGATTGAAGACGTCTAGGTCGTTGGGAGATAAGAGAACGATTAGATTTAGGTTTACAAGCATTTTTATTTTATTTTTTTAATAAAACGATGTTGTTTCATGTAATTTTTTTTTAAAAAAAAAAAAACATGCAGTGACTCCCTTTGACCCCTTTGACCCGGGAGTCACTGAAACCCGGCCAGGTTTTGGGGGTCGGGGGGTCGATATGCATATAGGGTCCAACTTGTGACCCCAACCTTCAGAGGGGAGGCGTCAGGGTTGACCCGGGTCAACCGGAGGCAGAGTGGAGTTTTAAAACATTGGTTTCTACGATTCTTTTCGTTAAATATCTTCATCTTTATTATCAGCTATCTATATGAGATGAATTCAAATATGTAAACATCCATTAATTGAAAAAAGACCGAGGAGCAACTAACCCAAGTACATTAACTTAGTGAGACAAAAATTAGTTTATTTTATCCCCTATGACAACCCTTCTTCCACCTCATTTTCTCACATTTTTAAACGAGGATTGAAGGACTCTAGCTGTGAAATTCTTGTACTTTTAATGTACATATTTCTCCATGTCATTTTGTAAGTTAAATAATAATCACCTAGAATTCTTAAAAGTTTTTCCTCCTTGTAACGTGTAATTCCCTAATCCAAGGAAGCAGTTAGTCATAAACTAAATAGCCAGCCGGCTTTCATCACGTGAGGTAGGAGAAAAAAAGAGGAGTAAAATAGTACAAGTTGCAGATTACACAGGGTCTCTATTAGAAGATAATGTATAAAAAGTTATGCTAAACAGAAAATGCAAAAACCGAGAGCAATCAAGGACTAAAAAATTCACAAAGGAAGCAAGTCAAAGCATGAAAAAATAAATAAAGCAACGAAAAGTTAGAAACTCAGAAAGTTATAGGCATGCTTGTGCATGCTAAATAAAGATTCTTTATAATGAACACATGTACTTCAAGTTGCAGATTACACAGGGTCTCAATTAGAAGATAATCTATAAAAAATTATGCTAAACAGAAAATGCAAAAAACCGAGAGCAATCAAGGACTAAAAAATTCTCAAAGGAAGCAATTCAAAGCATGAAAAAATAAATAAAGCAATGAAAAGTGAGTAACTCATAAAGTTATAGGCACGCTTGTGCATGCTATAAAAAGACTCTTTATAATGAACACATGTACTGCAAGTTGCAGCAACAGAAAACTACCAGATATATCAAGCAATATACAGCAACCAAAAACACCAAGTCTTTTTATTCTGTTCTCCCTCCCTTTCCACCCTCAACAATCTTTATCTTCATGGATCATCCAATCCTTCACTTATTAGCCATTATCCTCTTTATCCTCTTCTTATTTGTGGCACTAAAAATTGGGAGGAATCTCAAGAAAAGTGACTCAACTCCAAATATACCTCCTGGGCCATGGAAGCTACCAATTATAGGACATATACCCCATCTTGTTACATCTACACCACATCGAAAAATAAAAAATTTGGCCAATATTTATGGACCCTTGATGCATTTACAACTTGGAGAGGTCTTCACAATCGTTGTTTCCTCACCAGAGTATGCTAGGGAGGTAATGAAAACTCATGATGTCATCTTTGCATCAAGGCCTCCTATTCTAGCTACAGAAATATTGTCTTACGAATCCACAAATATTGGTTTTTCACCTTACGGAAATTATTGGAGACAACTAAGAAAAATATGCACACTGGAACTTTTCACCCAAAAGCGTGTCAGTTCATTCCAGCCAATAAGAGAAGAAGAGCTAACCAATCTTATCAAAAGGATTGATTCACAGAAAGGATCACCCGTCAACATTACACAAGCAGTAACTTCATCAATATTTACTATCACTTCAAGGGCTGCATTTGGCAAGAAATGCAAAGACCAAGAAGAATTCATATCAGCGGCCAAAGAAACAATAACAGTCGCAGGAGGTTTTGACATAGGAGATATGTTTCCTTCTGCTAAATGGCTTCAACACGTTACTGGTTTGAGGCCTAAGCTTGAGAGGTTGCATCGGAAAGTTGATCAAATATTGGAAAACATCATCACTGAACATAAAGAGAAGTCAAAACCCAAAGAAGGCAAAGATGATGCAGAGGAAGATCTGATAGATGTTCTCTTAAAATTTCAGGATGGTAATGGCAGCAACCAGGATATTTGCTTAACTAATAACAATATAAAGGCTATAACCCTGGTAAGGATATCAACACCTCGCAAATTCTTTTATGAAGAGAATCTATCCCCTTTGTTGTCGAACTTAGATTAATTTTGACTACTTGTGCACAGGATTTGACATGTTAGCAACCAATTATCCCAAAAGCTTAAGCTGTTATATTATATTTCTAACACGCCCTCATGTAAGAGTCCATTGAGTTTGAAATATGGACAATACACCTACCTATGCTAAGAAATTTCACAATATTTAATGAGAAAATAATTAGAAGAACATGAGGCATCAAATAGTAAACTCTTGATCATTGATCACAGCTCTGCTACCATACCATCTTAAGCAAGCAACTACATCAAAAACTTATGTTTGTTCGGTGAAGGCAGATTAATGATCTTTGTATTATATTTCTGATAGTGTCTCTTTGGTTATCCTTTCTTAGCTTAACCCCACCGATAATTACTTTTCAGGATATCTTTGTTGCTGGAGGTGAGACAGCAGCAACTACCATAGATTGGGCAATGGCAGAGATGGTCAAGGATCCAAGAGTAATGAAGAAAGCGCAACATGAGGTGAGAGAAGTATTCAATATGAAAGGAATGGTTGATGAAATTTGCATCAATGAACTCAAATATTTGAAATTTGTTGTCAAAGAGGCCTTGAGGTTACACCCTCCAGTTCCTCTTTTACTTCCAAGAGAATGTGGGCAAGCATGTGAGATTAATGGGTATCACATACCAGCCAAAAGTCGGGTCATTGTCAATGCTTGGGCAATTGGAAGAGATCCAAAGTACTGGATTGAACCAGAGAGGTTTTATCCAGAGAGATTCATGAATAGCTCTATAAATTATAAAGGAAGTAATTTTGAGTACATTCCTTTTGGAGCTGGAAGAAGAATATGCCCAGGTAGCACACTGGGTTTAATAAATGTTGAGTTGGCCCTTGCATTGTTGTTGTATCACTTTGATTGGAAAATTCCTAATGGAATGAAGAGTGAGGACTTGGATATGACTGAGCAATTTGGAGTGGCTGTTAGAAGAAAATATGACCTGTACTTGATACCCATTCCATTCAAGGTAAGATAAACCATACAAGCAAAATCTGCAACCTTTGAATTTGTTATTCCCCATCTACTTTTGAAATAAAGCTCAGTTCATCTTTGGTGATTGTGACAACTGTGAGCTGAAAATGGTGAACCAATTGTAAAGGATTTGTTGAGCAAAAGGAGGATGGGTATTTTAGTAAGGATTGAGTTAAGAGAAGGTTGTTTTAGGGTAAATCAATCTTCTTTTTGTTAACTGTATCCTCTTCTCCTTATCTCTCTTCTTGTTTATGGATTCTGATTCATTAGTTCATCGTACAAATAAAACCCTCTGCATTTATTTCTACTTGTGCTTCTCTAATTTCCAATCTATAGTTGCCATTACATGCTTATAACAGAAAAATTTGAGAATCAGTATCTTGCTATTTGAATTATACAAATTATTTTTGTATGCATAGATTCAAATTTCTCATCAGTTTTGCACCTAGACAAGGGTTCAAGCAATTGAGTGCAGTTAGATCAAGTCATAAAATATGTGACAGGCTATGACGTAAAGATTCTCTGGGGTAATTTTCGATAAAAGTTGATAATATAGCTTAAATTAATCCTGTGATCCTTTAAGCAGCCCCTTCAAAAGGAGCAACATTATGTGATTCACTATTACAAACACTCTTACAAGCCCCATGCTCATCAGTCATCACAAACAAAATTGAAATCACTATCAGAAACAAATTGAAACTAGACATCAGCAACATTTAAACCACTGATTTTGATGAAATGCTAAACCCTATACTCATTCATATATTACATATATTAACACAGGGGTAAGTGTAAAAATAAGAAATCTTATAATCCTTCTTATGTCATTAATCTATCCAATGTATAATAACATTAACTTGTATAATTATGAAATTGCATGTGATTAAAGATTTAATCATGGATTTTTGAGTTTAATTTGGTAAAAGGATTAATTAGATGATTTAAAGTCACTTTTGAGCAAAAAGTGCATAGTGAGAGTTTTGAGATAAAATGGTAATTAATCAAATTATACCCAGAACCGTAAAATAATATTGTGGGAGATTATTTAATATGATTGGCAAAGTTGAAAACCGCACTTTATGAATTAAATGTGGTCTTAGAATTTAAATGAAGAAAAGGACATAACAAGAGGCATTAGTTTAATTTTTGCTTTATGCTTTATTCAAATTATAGCTTACGCATTTTAAGACATTTCTTCTTCTACTTCGTTGGCTCTCCACCATACCCGAACCCCATTGAAGAGTAACTCAAAAACACAACTTCCTCGGTACTAAATGAAATCACAAATGGTTTGAAGCTAAAATGCTTGGAAACACTTGGTAAGTAAAACCTATAATCCACAATTGAACAAAAGCTTGTGTGTAGAGAGAAAAACTCTTGAGAAAATGCTGACCTAAGTGTGGAAAGAGGGCTTGGAGGGTTGTTTGATCACACTGGAGACTTGAAATCCACTCCCTAAGTGATTCTAAGATCATCCATGGTAAGACATCATCTTTTCACTCAAGTTTTTTATGGAAGTTGTATTTTTAGGTTGTTTTCTTAAAAATTTGAGTTGGTGGGGCTGTTTTGAGCTTGAATAGGTGAAAAAATGTAATAGATGTATCTAGGGATTAGTTAGTAGTCTTAAAGTGAATTCTTCCTAGATACACAATATACATGGCATTTTATTTCACGACTGATTCAATTTAAAAAAGATCGTGGCACCAGTCCATAACGATCAAAGTCGAATCGTGATCCTATTAATGAAGCAAATTCAATGAAGCAACAACTGGTAGGAATTCCTAGTACAAAAGGAAATGTTGTCAACTCCATTTGTTAGAACAGCTTCCATTGAGTCTCTGCACCTATCATCGCTTTATAGCATACATGATATTATAACACCCCGTAATACTTCGGTTGTTAACATACATGATATTATAGCATACACAGCGAAAGACTTTATTTTATTAAATATGAAATCGTCTTATAAAAATATGAGTTAACTTTTTCCAAAACATTTTCTAAAATATTTCCAAAAGCGTTCACATGAGATATCACATGAGCGTAATTCTAAAACATACATCTACTAACTAATCTCATTAGCCATTATTAATGGCCATTGACTAACCAGATATGACAACAAGTGTCATTTCTGCTAGAGTCTCACAGACAGCATAACGACTGTTTAACGGATATCTAGGAGATAAGAATATCACTCAATAACATAATCCTGATAGACACAGTTTATAAAATCATTCATCTCACAAGTCCCACACGGACTGTGATCCCCTTAATGGCTCAATACATACATAAAGGCTTCATGCCCAAAACTAAAACATCGATTACATCATGTTTATATCATCAATATATGCATCTAAATAAATACATAGTCAATACATAATTCTCCCATCAACTCATCAAATACACGTCATGAGCATTATTACACAATTACCATGATCTCAAAATAACATGACTATAGCATGGTACAAACACTAAACATGCTATCAAATAAATATCCAACTGCACTCCACTAGCCACGTGCCTGGTCCTTGCCCATGGAGGGCTCACCACTATGATAGGTACCTGAAATGATGTCCCCAAGAAGAGGTGAGATAATACAATCTCAGTAAGCTCGAGGTTTATAGAGAATCCTCTATTCCCTTGAACCCACTTCCTGCATGACAAGTCAGATATAAAGCATATATATAATAATACAGCATAAACATAGCATCATATCTCATCATAGTCAGCTATTCAAGGACTCGAACCAAGAGTAGCCAACATCCTGACATGTCCAACATTCCTAGTGTGCAATAAGTCCTAGAGTTTAGTCATAGGCAGTCTACACACAAATATCTGTAGAGTACAAATATCTGTAGAGTAAGAAATAACTCAAGGGAATGACCCAAGAAGCCTACATACCCAATCACTGGCCAGGATCCTCATAACATACATCATCAGTGCATCATAACATGATGAATTATATAATCTCTATATAAATATGAATGAATACACATATACAGCATATCTCATACTCTCATACAATGCAACCATAATGTCCACCATCATGGTGGAGTCACAAGTGAAGAGTAACATCCTAAACAAAGAGCATACCTCGGAGAGATATACTTAAGCACACTTACCAAGGCAAGTACGTATGCTCTAACTCAATGTCCTCACAAGCAAGTATCTCTAGGCACACCTAGAGAAGGAATCATACATGTCCATTAATTACATATTAATTGGTCAAGTAAATATACAAGACTTAGCCATTTATTGATTCCATTTCTTTTTTACATACTCATGCCAATAATATGCCCAACACAAGTCTAGACCATTAATTACATAATTATATGTTTTAGCTTATATAGAAGTGTTGTCTTACAACACAAACAACTACGTGATTTAAGCACTTCAATCATCTTAGAATTAAACTCTAGGGAAACTAAGATAACTTGGATTATTTTCAACACATCCTAGGCATACACATCCTTCATGGCCGTGACATACATTAGGTATACAAGGTGTTCATTTGTTACCTAAGTCCACAACAATTTTTGAGACACTTAGTCCATCAATAAACTCTCTTAGGTTAAGGCATTTTCCACTTATCTTACTACTAATCAAGACATTCATCATCCTTATATGTCATTCATAACCTTGAACATTAATTCACATTAGGATCTTAAGACTTAAGTCCACAACTTAGGACAATTCAAAGAATCACAATCCATTTCTCAAAGATCATTCACTTTTAAGCCTTTTTAACTTAATTAATTATACTCTAAGTCACAAACTCAAAGATCAACCAATTTAAGGTCACAATTCCTTACTTGGTCGTGGCATATAACAAGGTCCCACATCAAGGAAAATCAACTCACTTCAATTCACAAGTTGAATTAATCCTTAATTACACAATCCAACCCTAATCCATCATCCATTACCATTTTGCAACCCTAAATCCTAATTAATCAACGTATGGCCAAATTATACATAGGGTATTTCCTTATGATTTTCCATCATTTAATTACATACCTATGTGGATTTAAACTCACCTTAGGCTTAAGTTAGCATTTGACCTTTTAATTAGGTTTAATTAGTAAACCCTAATTAGGTTTAGTTTGAAACCTTAAGTGAACATAATTTTAGGGTTTTTCTATTTATAATACCATTTATGTAATTCCACATCATCAATTATACACTAGTTCATTAACATCACTAATTACATGATTAGTGTTTCTAAACCCACTGGGAATACAGCGTCCCCGTTGTACACACCGGTCCAGGGCCAGGCTCTGATACCAAATGTAACAGCCCCAAACCCTGTAGCATGATATTGTCCGCTTTGCCCTCGGGCTCACGATTTTGTTTCTTGGGACACCCCACAAAAGGCCTCACACTAGAAGAGGTATCCACACCCTTATAAGGCATGCTTTGTTCCCCTCTCCAACCGATGTGGGACATTACATAGTTTCTGCATTTTCGTGAAGATATCCCTCAAAGGTTCCCTTTTTACCGATTTTAAACATCTAATCATGCATTTCTAAGCGTGTTCAACATTACCCAACAACAAGTTATCATCTTTTAGTCATTAGATGCATCAAGGTACCATTTTTAAGCCTTAAAACTCAAGTTAAAGGTTGGTGATCATACCACAGCTCAAAAACAGCATAGGGAGATGCTCTTGGAGCTCAACACAGCCCCTCAAGTCTGATTCAAGGAAGATGTACGAAAATGGCTTCACAAAGGTTGGTTCTTTAACACAAAGGTCACCACTTGGACCTCCAAAAACCAAAACCAAGCTTCTCTCAACCCAAAACCAACAAGTCAGCAACCAAACCTCCCTCACACAGACTTCACAACTCAGAAACAACACCACAATGCAGTCCCACGGCCAACCCTCACCCTTACCAAGTGTTTAAAGGAAAGAACAAGCATCAAAGGTTAATGCTTGCTCAAGAAATGGAGAAGGAAGCTTAAGAACACTCTTTGTGGTCAGCCTCCAAGAGAAGCCACGCAGCCAAGTAGTTATCTAGGGTTGTGTGCCCCTTAAAAGCCATATTTATAGACACTTACTCATTAAACACACAGTATTAACTTTAATTTCTACGCTTAGCATTTTAATCCCAAACTTTGGATTATGAAACTACATAATTTTATAAGAATTAACATATTTTTCTTATATTTTTCTGAGCAACTTTTCGGTACGCGCTTTTCAAAGCCAGTACCGGTTTCTAGCACCAGTTCTCATTATTCGGACTTGAAACTCGTTTTACAAGTCCTACATATTATTCTAGTAATTATCATGCACTTACTTTAATTTTCTGGGATACTTTTTCGGTACGCATTTATACCGACTAGCAGAACCGGTATCTGCACTTTTCTTCCGAAAAGTGACTTTCAGCATTCTTAATCACTTATTATGATTATTAAGCCTCATAAATAATTGTTAGGGTCAATTATGGAATCATTTCCTATTTTTGCATAATTAATTAATTAAATACCTTAATTAACGGTGCAGATTCTTACATTCACCCCACCTTTTTAGAATTTTGACCTCAAAATCAGAAACATACCTGGTCGAAACTCAGGGTACTGCCGGAGAAGCTCGTCCTCACGCTCCCAAGTACACTCCTCAGGAGTTCTTCCGGTCCACTACACCTTGACCATTGAAATGATCTTGCTCCTCAGCTGCTTCTCGCCACGATCGAGAATTCTGAGTGGTCCGACGGGAGTCTTTAGGTTCTCCCGAACCTCCACATCATCCGGTTGCACCACGTACGAAGGATCTGCTATGTACTTCCGAAGTTGAGACACGTGAAACACGTCGTGGATGTTAGCCAGGTTCGGAGGCAAGGCAAGCCGGTAGGCAACAGGTCCTACTCTACCAAGGATCTGGTATGACGCAATATATCGCGGGCTCAGCTTCCTCACTCCGAGTGCCCGACCTACACCGGTGACAGGTGAAAGTCTCACAAACACGTGCTCACCCTCACTGAACTCCAGCGGACGATGCTTGATATCGTAATAGCTCTTCTGGCAATTCTGCGCCTGCTTCAACTTTTCACGGATCATCTGGATCTGCAAGGTGGTATCTTGGACAAAATCCAAGCCAAAAAGCTCCTTGTCCCCAACCTCAGACAAACAAGTAGGAGTCCGACACCTCCTACCATACAGTGCTTCGTAGGGCGCCATGCCCAGGCTAGCATGAAAGCTGTTGTTGTAAGAAAACTCAACTAACGGAAGGTACCTATCCCATGCCGAGCCCTGCTCCAACGTGCAAGCTCGCAACATGTCCTCCAAGGTCTGGATGGTCCTCTCAGTCTGTCCATCAGTCTGAGGGTGATAGGCGGTACTCAATCTCAACTGCGTACCAAAAGCCTCCTGCAGCGCCTCCCAGAACTTCGGGTCCCTATCACTAATGATACTCTCGGGCACCCCGTGAAGCCTCACAATCTCGCGGACATAAAGCTTGGCCAACTGCTCTGTAGTGAAGCTCACCTTCACTGGAAGAAAATGGGCAGACTTCGTCAGTCTGTCCACAATGACCCAAATAGAGTCACAACCCGCCTGAGTCTTCGGCAATCCCACCACGAAGTCCATGGAAATACCTTCCCACTTCCACTGTGGTACTTCAAGAGGTTGAAGTTCACCAGACGGTCTCTGATGCTTAATCTTCACCTTCTGGCAAACCAAACACTTGGACACAAAGATAGCAACATCTTTCTTCATGCCCGGCCACCAGAAGTTCTTCTTCAAGTCTTGATACATCTTAGTAGCACCAGGGTGGATAGAAAACTGACCCTTATGGCCCTCTGCCATAACCTCCTCTGTCAACGGGCCTCGAGGAACTACAATCCTCTGCTGAAACAAAAGCAATCCATCATCATTCCAAGACACACTGTCTTGGTTCTTCACATAATCCAGACACTCTCTCTTAACTTGTGCCTCTTTAATCTTTTCAAGCAGCTCGCTCACCACATCAGATGCTTCCAATCCGAGAAGTACACTCTCACACGGAGCGGTCACTGCCAAGTTGCAAAACTTCTCAACCACATCGAAGTTACCAAGTAACAAACTGGATGAATTACTGGATTTCCGACTCAAAGCATCAGCTTCCACATTGGCCTTGCCAGGATGATACCTTAGCTCGAAGTCGTAGTCCTTTATGAACTCCATCCATCTCCTCTGCCTCATGTTCAACTCCTTCTGGTCGAACAGGTACTTCAAACTCTTGTGGTCACTGAACACCACAAACCTCAAACCAAAAAGATAATGCCTCCAAATCTTGAAAGCAAACACAATAGCAGCCAACTCCAAGTCATGAGTAGGGTAGTTCTCCTCATGAGGTTTCACCTGCCTTGAAGCATAGGCGATCACTTTGCCCAACTGCATCAACACACAACCTAGCCCCTTCTCGGAGGCGTCGGTGTAAAGCTCAATCTCAAGCGCAGGATCAGGAAAGACCAACACAGGAGCAGTAGTCAGTCTCTCCTTCAAATCCTGAAAACAGACCTCACACTCGTGAGTCCACACAAATGGAGTCTCCTTCCGAGTAAGGCGAGTCAATTGCAAAACCATGGTGGAGAATCCCTTGATGAACCTCCGATAGTAACCTACCAAACCCAGAAAACTCCTCACTTTCGTAACTGTCTTGGGTCTCTCCCAATCCAGTACGGCCTCAATCTTGTTCGGATCCACTGCAACTCCCTCAGCAGAAATAACATGCCCAAGGAACTTCACAGACTTGAGCCAGAACTCACATTTGGAAGGTTTCGCATACAGCTTCTTCTCCTTTAGCACTTGCAGAACAGTTCTCAAATGCCCCACATGCTCCTCCTCCGTCTTGGATTAAATCAAAATTTCGTCAATGAAGACGATCACAAACTGATCCAGGTACGGCTGGAAAATCCGGTTCATGTAATCCATGAACACAGCGGGTGCATTGGTGAGACCGAACGGAATCACCAAGTACTCAAAATGACCATATCTCAAGCGAAATGCGGTCTTCGGGACATCCTCCGGCTTCACCCGAATCTGATGGTATCCGGACCGGAGATCAATCTTGGAATACACACAAGCACCCCTAAGTTGATCCAACAGATCATCTATCTGAGGAAGGGGATACTTGTTCTTGATTGTCACCTTGTTCAGCTGCCTGAAGTCAGTGCACAATCGCATTGTCCCGTCCTTCTTCTTCACAAAGATAACCGGTGCTCCCCAAGGAGACACACTCGGTCTAATGAAATCTTTCGCTGAAAGATCCTCAATATGCTTCTTCAGCTTTGCCAACTCCAGTGGCGACATCCGGTATGGAGCTAAAGAAATCGGCCCCACACCAGGCAATAAATCTATGGAGAACTCTATCTCCCTCTGTGGCGGAAACTCAGGAAACACCTCGAGGAACTCCCTCACCACAGGAATGCCAGTGATATCCTCCTGTGTACCACTCACCAAACCTCCCAACATGACATAACCAAATGCCCCTGCTCTCAAGGCTCTCCTAGCCTGCAGCAACGAAATGTACGGCGAGGAACTGGCTGTGGAATCACACGGAGACAACACTACACGCTTGGCACAACAGTCAATCATCACACAATTCTGGACAGCCAATCCATGCCCAGAATAACCTCCAAGTTGGCCATCGGCAACCCTATCAGATCTACCTAGATCTCACGGCCATCCCACTGAAACGCCACATCGCGATGAACAGTGGTAGCATCACATCTTTCTCCGGTGGCGGTAGTCACCCACATCGGTGGAGAAAGCACACCACTGGGCAACTCAAGCCCCACAGCAATCGGGGTAGCAACAAAAGAATGCGTAGCTCCAGAGTCAAACAACACATCAACAGCTGATGAACCAATCGTAACAGTACCTCTGACAAGGTTCGGAGCTCGATCCGACTGCTGACGATCCAGAGTATAAACTCTCCCATAAGATGGTGGCACTACCGGTGCCGAAGTAGGTGGAAGGGGAACCATCTGTAGTGGCATTGCCTGCACTGCAGTAGCCTTCGCCGTCGCCGACGGACAGTCTCTGGAGAAGTGGCCCTCCTTGCCACACTGAAAGCAAATCAACTGTCCGGTAGAGCATGGCCCAAAATGAGTCTTGCCGCATCCCGAACACCTGGGAGCAGGAGGTATCGCTGCACTCCCCTGAGCAGAAGCCCTCTTGAACTGGCTCGGCGCCTGCCGAGCTGCCAACTGTTTACCCTTACCCTTGTTCCCAAACTTCCTGTCTCGCCAAGAAGTGGAACTACCAGCTGCAAGCTTCGTCGCCTCAGCAACCTTGGCCTTCTTGCCTTACTCGAGCTGTAGTAATCTTCAATATCACGACACTACTGAACCAGTGTCCCAAAATCCCTAGAAGCAGAACCAGCTAGGTAACCAGCAATATCCTCACTAAGTCCCCTGCGGAACTTAGCAGCCAGAAATGTAGGAGTAGGTCTCGCCATCCTGAAGTGTGCAAACTTCACCAACTGGTTGAACTTGGCCAAGTACTCGTCCACAGACAACGAGCCCTGGACCAATCTGTCAAACTCTCCCTGCTGCCTCTCCTGAGCGTCATATGGAAAGTATTGACCCAAGAAGAAGTCCTCAAACATAGGCCAAGTCATCACATGACCCTGCATCTCGTAGACATGAGAAAGGTTTGTCCACCACTCATGGGCATCGCCCTCCAGCATGTAAGTAGCGAACATCAACTTCTGCGGATCTGTGCACTGCATGACCCGAAATATCTTGTCCAACGCCTGAAGCCAACGTGCCGCAGCAACAGGATCAAAGGATCCATCAAAGGCAGGTGGCTTATGCTTACGGAAAGCATTCAGCCGGCGATCGATCTCATCACGATCCTCAACAAAAACAGGGACGGTCTGCATGTCCCCCGTAAGATGACTGCCATCTCCCATCTGACTCTGAGAGTCATCCTACAGACTGGGTGGAGGTGGTGGTGGTGGTGGTGGCGGTGGAGCATGACCAACATCAGGACCATTCCTCATCTCCTCCAACATGACTCTAAACATCGTCATGTTCGCCAGACGGTTGGCCTCCAACACGTCCTCAGTGGCCTTCCTGTTCGCCTCTCTGACGGCGTCCAGCATGGCCTGGTTTGCCATTCTCATAGCCTCCTGGTCGGCTAGTCGGGCCGCCTGCATCTCAGCTAATGCAGCCAGGACAAGATCGAGCCGATCCTCCGAAGTCTCGCGATTTCTCCCGGGCCTTACCATGATTCTGCACAAGTTACACAAATTATGAGTTGATCTGGCCCACGCAATGTGGCCACATATGCATTATCATAATAATACTTGACGGAGCAAACACACAAAACAGACACAACCAAACATCCTAATCATTGCAATACATACAGGCTTTTCCCTTGAACCGTTGCTCTGATACCATAAAATGTAACACCCCGTGTATACCCGGAATATTAACATTACATCGTATTAAGCGGTGGTTAATTAAAAATGCGGAATATTCTTTTTCTTTTCAATTATGACGTCATTATCAATTACCAACTTGATTACTTAATCAATTTCATAAAATATCGCCTGTATGTAAATTGCAATAAGACATCTACTGAAATACCTCAATATATAGATAAAGTGTGTATCTAAATCACGGCATTACATCAAGTAATCCGGACAATATCCTGATACATTATTACAACTCCAAAAGACTCAAGACATAAACAAGACATAACAATACTATGTGTCATGGACAATCCCCATGCTCACCAAATAAACATAGTAACCAACGAGTCTCAACATAAAACTCCAATACATAAACTGAAGCTATAAGCATAAAATCAGCATGCAAATCCAGCATCCAATCATGGCAGCACAATATAACAGCAATCTAACTCAGCTTCGGCCTCCTGCCGCTTGAGGTCTCAACATTACCTGACCCTGAAATAAGCATTCCCCAAACGTGGGGTGAGATCTCTAAACTAGAAATCTCAGTAAGACAAGGGGTCCTCAAGGATCTTCCACCCCAAGCTCACTTACATGTGCAATATAAGTTCAAAAAGCATATATATCATTATCAGTTCTAAAACTATGTAGTGCAACAGATATCTATGGCATGTGTGTAATCACTATCTACTGGCCAGAGAAATGTAGGAATACGTTTATTCCCTACATGTAGTACAAGGAACACCGCTTGCACCTCACCCACAGCCTCACCCTCTTGTATGTTCTACATACTCAGGCTTGCCGTATAGGTGGAACACCTCCATGCATATCAACAAGGCACTAACATACAATAGCTCAACAGCATTTCCAAAACATCAAAAACATGTAACACATCATGCATATACCATATCCCCATGGGATATGGTGGAACCACAACATGGCTAAACTGAGGACACGAAAGCTTACCTCTAAGCTAGCTATCCAATGCCACAAGCTCAAAGTCCAATCACAGCAGATAACAATCTGATATGGACCAAATATAAATCAATAAACATGTACCACATGCATACAAATTAAAGACAACGCATTTTCATTACGTTTTCAAGTCTTAAAGCTTCTAACAAAGCCACAAGCCCTTAATCCTATGATTCTGGCTTAATCCATTAAAAACAGAAGTTCAACTTCATCAATCCATGGTCTACAAACCCCCAATAGCCTACTGTATGCACAACACAGCTACTGTTCTGCGAAATCCCAGAATATCCGGATATTCCTCGGGACCATATCCGGATATGCAATATCCGGATATACAAATTCACATATCCGGATATCCAATATCCGGATATCCCAAAACCAAATATCCGGATATCTGTTCGACAAATATCCGGATATTTCACGACAGAATGCAGTTTCTGCATTTTCGTGAAGATATCCCTCAAAGGTTCCCTTTTTACCGATTTTAAACATCTAATCATGCATTTCTAGGCGTGTTCAACATTACCCAATAACAAGTTATCATCTTTTAGTCATTAGATGCATCAAGGTACCATTTTTAAGCCTTAAAATTCAAGTTAAAGGTTGGTGATCATACCACAGCTCAAAAACAGCAGAGGGAGATGCTCTTGGAGCTCAACACAGCCCCTCAAGTCTGACTCAAGGAAGATGCACGAAAATGGCTTCACAAAGGTTGGTTCTTTAACACAAAGGTCACCACTTGGACCTCCAAAAACCAAAACCAAGCTTCTCTCAACCCAAAACCAACAAGTCAGCAACCAAACCTCCCTCACACAGACTTCACAACTCAGAAACAACACCACAATGCAGTCCCAAGGCCAACCCTCACCCTTACCACGTGTTTAAAGGAAAGAACAAGCATCAAAGGTTAATGCTTGCTCAAGAAATGGAGAAGGAAGCTTAAGAACACTCTTTCTGGTCAGCCTCCAAGAGAAGCCACGCAGCCAAGTGTTAGTATATGGATGTCCTAGAGACAATCTTTTGATTAGATTAGGACATAAGTGGACCTTTGTATTGTCGCAAATAAATAAAAGCATTCTTTATCTTGTTTCTTATTTTGTCTCGATATTACTATTAATATTATACATGAGTAACTGGATAAACCCCTTGGAATAAAATAGGTATCTCTTGAGTATCTGTGATAAGATCACGATCATGAGGATTCAAGGATACTGGATGTTTATTCCTAATTTTATGTTCCTAGTCTAGAGACACTGAGAATGGGGATCAGTGATCTCGGGTAAGACTAGCACGACTTATCTACTAGTATTCGGATGCAAGGTAAAGACCTCATGAGCTACAGATATGGAGATGTCTTAGCTAAAGTCGTGGGTGGACCTATAAGGGTATAGCTCACACTGAACAGACCCACAAAGAGACTCTATGAGGAACTCTCACAGAGAGTATCATTAGAGTAGTCTCTTTATATTTGGGTATGTCTTTCCTTAGACCAGAAGTTATTACCTAGACTGTGTCCTAGAAGGCATGCTTTGACTGTATACCTCGTCTGCCTGAAACATGGAGACTCATAGGTATACTGTTGGGCTTGTCCTGAAAAAACACAGGGCCAGGGTGATAAGCTGAAGGAATTCGTCAAATCTCTGTGAGAGATTAGGTTATCTGTAAACCGGAGAAATCGGGATGACATTTACAGGGACTCGGGAATCTATGCATAGTAAAAGAGATCATGAGATGATCTGCCTTTAGAGTCAGTAAATTGAAGATTCCCTATTTCGAATAAAGCTTACCCTAAACCGCAAGGGTTGATACGTTTCCTTACCCTAGGTTTTATGGGAAGATAACCGAGACGAAAGGAAATACATACGCAACCAAATATGTGTAATAGGATGATTATGTCATTAACCTAACTAGCTCTGGGGCAACAAAGCATTGCTAGTGCTCTGTGTTGTCATTAGATGGGTTGTGGGCTTATTGGGCCCAAGCCCATTTATGTCAGTGGCTATGTTGGGCCTAATGGGTCACACACTAACACCTTATTGTCACGACAATATAGCATTAAAGGTATTGGGCATAATAATGGTTGTTAGCCCAAGAAGAAGTTTGGAAGCCCACCAAAAGGGAAAAGGGCGCATAGCTAGTTATTGGGCTTGGATGGTCCAAGACATTACTAATTAATTTAATTAGTTAAATTAATTATCAAATGTTTAAATTTTGAATTTTGAATTTAAAATTTGAAATTTGAATTTTGAAATTTGAATTTTGAATTTGAATTTTGAAATTCGAATTTTGAATTTTGAATTTGAAATTTGAAATTTGAAATTTGAAATTTGAAATTTGAAATTTTGAATTTTGAATTTGAATTTTGAATTTTGAAATTTGAATTTGAATTTGGAATTTGAATTTGAATTTAAAATTTAAATATTTGAACATTTGAATTCAAACGTTTGAATTCGAATTTGAATTGGCTATGAAAAGTTGTTTCATAACAAAAGGATAAGATAAGATCTTGTTGGAACAAATCCCAAATATCTAGAGGAGATCTTTGAGAATCTTCTAGTGAGGATATGGGGCGCTGATTTTGGCATCTGATGATGGTCATAAGATCAACCAAATGAGCTCCAGTCAGATTTGGTTTGTTGAGAGAATAAGTGAGACAGTTCGTTCAAGTTTGAATGCATCTGCTCAACGTATCTGGACTGTTATGAGGCCAAGTGGGGCGCACCATATGGCTGACCATATGATGGTTGTTGAGTCAGATTCTTGTTGAGATATTCACTAGATATCATGAGGATGTGAGAGGAGGTTGTTGACAAGATTTGAATTTTGCAACAACTCCACTCATCCCCCTAGTGTGCGCTACATAGGGATTTATTTAAGTGAAGAAAATCTGATTTTAATCATAATATTCTCTCATCTCCTTGCGGGTTCCTTTTGTGAGGTTTTTCTTAAGAGAGTTTTGAAATAACCTAGCCTTTTTAAAAGTAAACCATGCGCCACTTTTGTGTCTATTCTTGCTGAATATTCACTCTTCTAAACACCTTGACCTAGCCTCCTCCTTCACACATTAGGCGCATAGCTTGCCTCCATTGGTGTTTTCGTTGGTGGCCTTGAAGAAGAGTTCTTCCGTCTTGACAAAGGGTGGAGTGGATCAACATTAGAGGGCTTGCATCTTCAAGCCTCATCTTGATCATCCTCAAGTTTTGGAAAGCAAACAAGGTAACATCCATGCCCTAAAGCATGTTTCTTGATATGGTATGTGTTATTCCGCTCGAAAAATTTTGTTTTTCCCTCTCACATGCCTCGACCTTCAAGGTCAGTTTCTTTCAAGTGGTATCAGAGCCCGGTTGCTTTACCATCGGCGGGTGATGGTACCTTGTTTGTAAAAACTTGTTCTTTACGGTCAAAATTCTTTAAAGAATTAAAACTTGAATCATAGCATATGGATTTCGAAATACTATGCTTTAAATTGTTAAAGTTTTTATTTTATGAACATGTTAATGTGATTGCTATGTTCATGTGTCTGTATGTGATCATGGTTTTGTTTCTTTTCTTTGTGAAAGTTTTAAAAGAAACACCTTTTTGAAAGGGATAAAATCGGCCATGAGGGGTACTATGAATACCTTGATTGTTTTCTTAATTTTCGCTGTGAATTGTTCCATGAGAAAGACATGAAATTTTGTTAAAAAAAAATTTAATCATATATGTGATATGTGATTCGGCCATACCATGTGTGGTTTAATTTTGTGTTCATTGAGAAAGAGTCATCAAAATTTAAATTATATTAATTGTTATATAATTCGGCCATTAAGAAAATTTGAATCATGATTCTTGTGTTGATATTTTAAATGTTAAAATGATCTGACGTATGGATGAACATGTTATATTATGTGCTTGCAAGTTATTTGTATTTTCAGGTACAAATTGGAAGGGGATGGTCATGGTGCCCGAGTTTAAATTTCAAATTTTATATTTTAAATTAAAGGTGTAATTTTGTTCGATATGAATTAAAATGTAATTTTGAATTTTAAATTTTGTATTTGTCCCTCCAAAGATGTTTTGGAGTTTCTTCAATTATATGTAATTAGAGAAATAGGCTAGTGGCGTTTAGACGACAAGGAGCCATGGCTTAAGAAGCGGAAGGACGAATACACGAGCACCATGACCGTCTCAAATAAAATTGTTTTATTAGCATGTATGCTTTTATGTTTTAAACGACTAGTATGCATGAATTGGACAAAGCGCACTTGTATGTATTATTATGCACGTCCAATTTCTACTAGTCTAAACCGATAGATGTATGACATAGGTTACGACTAGCATGATAATATATTAATGCGTTTGATGAGACCTAATAAAATCCCTAAATAAAAGGAACCCTTAAAAGGAATAAATTATTAAGCATATGATTACCTCCCACCACCAATATTACTCGAACCTCCTCTACATAGTGGTGCTCCACAACTAGTGGTGCGTTGAGTAAGAGTAGTATTAGAAATGTTAGACACTTAGGGTGCTGGTTAATACTTAACTGAGACATAAGTTGCAGGCTCAGCCGGGCTTATGTGCTTAGGGTAATAATGCTAGGTTGGTTGCATGAGATGCACCACTAAGTGACAAGGAGTTGTCAACCTAATGTTAAGAGAGGGTATAGATAATGTTGATGAGGACCTCTTTAATAATTTGTTACACGACAATATATATTAATTAATATATCTTTACATTTTCAGTTTTTTTAGTATGACTAATTCACTGTCACTACGCTCAATACTTGATACGAACAAACTGACCGGTCCTAATTTTATGGACTGGTATCGGAACGTCAGAAATGTTCTGCGGGCCGAAAAAGTTGCTTATGTCCTTGACACTGCTTTACCTATTGCGCCTAAGGAAGGGGAAGATGGGTTCACGGAATTTGATTTCGAGGCCCACAAGCAACACATGGATGATAATGTGTTGGCTTGTTGCATCATGCTGGCATCCATATCGCTTAACTGCGTAAACAGCACGAGCAGTATGGAGCAATG